>NW_026928637.1:235000-287500 GCF_032062105.1 Saccostrea cuccullata | reverse complement strand
GTACAGAATTAATAATTTTTTCCCCAGAAAAATAATATTTTGGCAATATGCTTTTGAGAATTGCTCTCACCTCATATTCTGTTACTAACAATTATTGTAAACTTTAGAAACATGACATTCAGATCTCACAGGGTACAAATAAACAGATGTAAGATTGCCTTGATTTGTATGACCCTTGGATTTCTGGAGGATTTTATAATTTTTGAATTATTTGCCCTATTGGGCATTGATTCTCAAACTGTCAACAACCACTTCATATACCTTATTGCTTAATAATAAATTGGGTAAATTTGAAGGAGAAAAAACATTTTGCAGGGTACTGTCTCTTTCGCATATCCTTATTTTAAGTGTATTCATTACCAAAACATGTAACTTACGACTGGTCCTCATCATCTGGTACTTCAGCTGGAAACAAGATGTAATAACTGGTTATAAAATACTCAAATTATCTGTAATTGCTTTCTGGTTTACTCAGAAGTAAAGGTACTAAAACTAACTTACAATAATGTTTTTTAGAGCTTGGTTTTGTGTTCAAACTTCCCCCAGTCCTGAGTTTCAGTAATCTTTTCTCATACACACTTCTTGTTGAAGCTATAGAAATAGAAAACATAATCATTAATCCAACTCCCCACTTCTGTTTTCCAGCAGTTTTTTTTTATTGTCTTACTCTACTGTTGATACTACATACTAAAAGACTGACTGAATCAGTATTACAAAATTATTTAAGCAAAAATTTTAATAAAGTTAAACTTAGATACATCAGACATCAATATCTTAAAAACCATGGATATGTTGAAGTGACTTGGAAGGTTCAACCAGTGATCTTTATGTGTTTTATACCCTTGATATTTCGAATCCACAGATATCTCTCTCTGTTTTTTCTTGGTCCCACTGTGTTCAAGTTAGATTTAAATGTCCATCAATTACCATGTATATAATGTACTCACAAATAATTGGACCAGGATTTGCTCCAAGCATTCGTAATTCATCGACCAATTCCTTATCTGTCAAAGACTGGATGTCCTCCATAATGCTGGTTAAAATAAAAGTAATTTGATCAGCACAATCTTTATAGTATATTAAAATTTTGTTCACTGTGGAATACATGTATATATATGGCTACAGCATGTACTGGAATACAATTTGTTATCCTTTTTTCAAAAGTAATAAAGATAATTTGTTGTGTTAGGTCTCAAACCAAACAAATGTTCTGGAAATGTGCATTGCTAGATGCCAGATACTGTAAAATATCGTTTTTTTGTAGGGTCAAATTTTCATGGTTTGAGAAACAAGAGGCCCAGGGGCCACATCGCTCACCTGAGCAATTGGCTAGAAAAAAGCACATATCAGATCAGGGGGGGGGGGGGGGTTGAATTTTAACGCCCCAGGGGGTCATGATTTGAACAAACTAGAATCTACAATACCTGAGGATGATTCCCTATAAATATCACTAAGCATGGCTTTGAAGTACTTGAAAAGAAGATTTTAAAAGGTTTCCCTATATATTCCTATTTAAAACTTTTATCAGCCATTTGGCCCCACCCTATCCCAGGGGGTCATGATTTGAAGAAACTTGAATCTACATTACCTGGGTATGATTCCACAAGAGTTTCATCTTTCCTGTCTCAATGGTTCTTGAATTTATATATTCACTACCTTTTGGCCCCACCCTAAGATGATTCCACATGAGAGTTTCATCTTTCCTGGCCCAGTGGTTCTTGAGGAGAAGATTTTTAAAGATTTTTCCTATATATTCCTATGTAAAACTTTGATCAGCCATTTTGGCCCCACCCTACCCCCAGGGGTCATGCTTTGAACAAACTTGAATCTACACTACCTGAAGATGATTCCACATGAGTTTCATCTTTCCTGGCCCAGTGGTTCTTGAAAAGAAGATTTTTAAAGATTTTTCCTATATATTCCTTTGTAAAAATTTGATCGGCCATTTTGGCCCCACCCTACCCCCGGGGGTCATGATTTGAACAAACTTGAATTTACACTACCTGAGGATGATTCCACATGAGTTTCATCTTTCCTGGCCCAGTGGTTCTTGAGAAGAAGATTTTTTAAAAATGCCATTATTTTTTCTCTAATTCATGATTATCTCCCCTTGGAAAAGGGCATGGCCCTTCATTTGAACAAACTTGAATCCCCTTTACCCCAGGATACTTTGTAGCAAGTTTGGTTGAAATTGGCCCAGTGGTTCTTGAGAAGAAGATGAAAATGTGAAAAGTTTACAACGACGACGACAGGCAACGGACAAATTGTGATCAGAAAAGCTCACTTGAGCCTTTGGCTCAGGTGAGCTAAAAACTCTTGGTTCCTGGGGATTTGATTTCATGGATGAAGAAGGGTTGAGTAATTATGTGTGCAACATTTTAATTTTCCTGGTGGACATAAATTTGTGGGTTTCTTCATACCAAGAAAACAAGGAAAATTAAATCCCAATGAAAATTTATGATTTAATTCACAGTATCTGAGTAAGAGCTACCGAATAAGCAGAATTTTTAGTGAGGATTTAATTTTGGCGTTATTAGCGAGGGTGCTGAGATCGCTAAAATTAAATATTGCTGAAAATTAATTGCGTTTTATTTGTAATGGCCTCTTTAGTGAGCTTCTTAATATCTCTAAAATAAATTCTCGCTAAAAATTAAATACCGGTACCCATTTTTAAGGACAAATCGCTTAATCTGCGTCTCGCTAAAATTTCCACTTATACGGTATTTACTAGTACATGTGTATTTTAATGGACTTGCTCCAAAAACTTTTACAGTATATACTCACCTATAAGTCGGTTATATTTTTTGCATTTATTTTAGAGGAATTTGCCCTTGACCCATTTATAAGTCGGTACAAGTTTTTGCCATAATTGTTTTACAATATCCAATGTCTTAACCTGGTTTCAATCGATATTTTATTTCAAAATGATGCAGGTATTTAATCTTAATTCATAAAAAAAACAAGAGGCCCAGGGGCCACAGCGCTCACCTGAGCACATCAGCTCGGAAAAAACACATATCAGATCAGAACTGAAAGTTTACTGAGGGGGGGGGGGGGGGGGGGGGCTTGAATTTTAACCACCAAGGGGATCATAATTTGAATGAACTAGAATCTACATTACCTGAGGATGATTTCATATAAATATTACTAATCCTGGCTTTGAAGTACTTGAAAAGAAGATTTAAAAAGGTTTCCCTATATATTTCTATGTAAAACTGTGGTCGGCCATTTTTGCCACACCCTTACCCTAGTCATGACTTGAACAAACTTGAATCTAGACTACCTGAGGATAATTTCACATGAGTTTCATCTTTCCTGTTTCAATGGTTTTTGAGAAGAAGATTTTTTAAAGATTTTTCCTATATATTCCTATGTAAAAATTTGATCGGCCATTTTGGCCCCGCCCTACCCCCGGGGGTCATGACATGAACAAACTTAAATCTACACTACCTGAGGATGATTCCATATGAGTTTCATCTTTCCTGGCCCAGTGGTTCTTGAGAAGATTTTAAAAGATTTTTCCTATATATTCCTATGTAAAACTTTTTTTTGGCCCCGCCCTATATATTTAAATCTACACTACCTGTATGAGTTTCATCTTTCCTGGCCCAGTGGTTCTTGAGAAGATTTTAAAAGATTTTTCCTATATATTCATATGTAAAACTTTGATCGGCCATTTTGGCCCCGCCCTACCCCCGGGGTCATGACATGAACAAACTTAAATCTACACTACCTGAGGATGATTCCATATGAGTTTCATCTTTCCTGGCCCAGTGGTTCTTGAGAAGAAGATTTTCAAAGATTTTTCCTATATATTCCTATGTAAAACTTTGATCGGCCATTTTGGCCCCGCCCTACCTCCGGGGGTCATGACTTGAACAAACTTGAATCTACACTACCTGAGGATGATTCCACATGAGTTTCATCTTTCCTGGCCCAGTGGTTCTTGAGAAGAAGATTTTAAAAGATTTTTCCTATATATTACTATGTAAAACTTTGATCGGCCATTTTGGCCCCGCCTTACCCCTGGGGGTCATGACTTGAACAAACTTAAATCTACACTACCTGAGGATGATTCCACATGAGTTTCATCTTTCCTGGCCCAGTGGTTCTTGAGAAGAAGATTTTTTAAAAATGCCAATAATTTTTCTCTAATTCATGATTATCTCCCCTTGGAAAAGGGCGTGGCCCTTCAATTGAACAAATTTGAATCCCCTTCACCCAAGGATACTTTGTGCCAAGTTTGGTTGAAATTGGCCCAGTGGTTCTTGAGGAGAAGATGAAAATGTGAAAAGTTAACGACAACGACAACAACAACAACGACGACGGACAAATTTTGATCAGAAAAGCTCACTTGAGCCTTCGGCTCAGGTGAGCTAAAAATAAGTAACGCACACTTAACATAAAAATTAAGCAAATAAAATTTATAAACACTTGTACTTAATGCATAATCTTGGAATACAAAAATGATTTAATATGTAGACTTTGATTAACGATAATCGGCTGGATTATTTGTAAAATACTATGTTGTACCTTTCATCGTCCAGAAAAATACTACTGTTTCTATAACTCACCTATAAGTCGGACACAGAGTTTTGGAGCAAATTTTAACTCCCAAAAAACTGACTTATAGGCGAGTATATACGCATACGGTATGTTCAATCATCCAGTATAGTAGATGTATCTTCACATCCTTTATATTCAGGTGTGTGTGTTTGACCAGTCACCATTGCCTAATTCTAGGCGCCTGATCTCACACCAGGAGTTTCAAGGGGTCCATATTTTTGTCCTGTTCAGAATTCCTTCTTTAATTGGATTTACAAGATTAATTAGTGTTCATTGTCTTTATCTTTTACTCTACACGATATTTGATCATATTTTTACTAATACATGTAATAAACGTGTTTATCACTTTGACAGAGTTGCAAATCTGTTATCTTGATCAAGGCTGCTATTTCTAAACTAGCTGCAGCCCACAGGTATGTCCGACAAAACTGATTTGAAAACTTCATATTTAGGCCATCTTTAAAATAAGATTGACTGGCCATCTCCTGACTCAGGGAAAAAAAATTGGATCAGTAGATAGGTAGCGATATTTTCTTAGAAAATTTCAACATAGTACAGGTTGACAGATTGAGAAAATTTGGAACCACTTTGGGGGAAAAATGTTTCCTGGGGGTTAAAAAAGTTAATCAGGCAATTCTATAGCCAGTTGGTCAGGAGAGAGCAAACAAACAATTTAAAGATGGTCTGATTTGGCACAAAAATTTGCCTCAATTCTGCATTGAATTATCCAATTCTCTTGCAGTTGACATCTGCATGCAAAATGGCAATAAATTGGAGAAAGTCTCAATTTCAAGGCTAGGAAATTTAAGCTATTAGCAAGGTTATAATGTTTGAATTAAAAAACTACAGGTACTGTGAGCAATGATCTCACTGAATGATACCCCCGCCTCCCATATGAATATAATGGCAATGTCCGTGTTTTAATTGCTATTTTGAGTAACCATAGCAATATGTTCATCGAAATCAAAAACCGATGCACTATTCTATGTATCTTAGTGTAGTCTACTTGTCTGCCAAGTTATATCAATGGCAAAACTGTAGAAGGAGTATGTAATTTCACAGAAAATTCTATTTTTAGTGAAAGTTTCATGAAATTTCATTCAGTGTGTGCCATACTGAAATCAGGTAGAAGGAATAGCGTTTTTAAGGAATTTTACAGAAAATTCTATTTTTAGTAACCATGGCAACACAGTTTATCGAAATCAAAAACCGATGCACTATTCTATGTATCTTAGTGTAGTCTACTTGTCTGCCAAGTTATATTGAAATCAGAAAAACTGTAGAAGGAGTACGTTTTTAAAATTTCACAAAAATACTTTTTTATAACCATGGCAACATCATTCACACAAAAACCAATGCACTATTCTATGTATCTTAATTACTTGTGTGCCAAGTTATATTGAAATCAGCCCAAGACTGTAGAAGGAAGCATTTTTAAGGAATTTCACAAAAATTCTATTTTTAGTAACCATGGCAACACCATTTCGAAATCAAAAACCGATGCACTATTCTATGTATCTTAGAACTTGTGTGCCAAGTTATACTGAAATCAAACTAAAATTGTAGGAGGAGTAGTGTTTTGAAAAATTGTTTACAGACGGACAAATTTAACAGTAACTTTCGCATAAGACTTTTTGTATATTAGAGCTAAAAAACTACAGGTACTGTGAGCAATGATCTCACTGAATGATACCCCCGCCTCCCATATGAATATAATGGCAATGTCCGTGTTTTAATTGCTATGGGAAACCCAAAATATGTGTCGGATTAGAAAGTAAAATAGTAGGTGGACAATGGCAATATGAATATGTAATTAAGATTCTGTGAAAGTTTCATGAAATTTCATTCAGTGGTATGAGAGGAGTTGCGAATAAGAGATGGATACCCCAACAGACGGACAGACAGACAGACGGATGGATGAACATACTGATAAATATATATCCTCCCGCTTTTCAAGCGGGGGTATAATAATAAAGGGATAGTTAGAGCACCATAAACTGATAGAGAATGTGTTGTAAAAAACAACACTTAAACACGGAGAAATAAACTGAGAAACATTTTCTTTGTGCGCATTAACTTTTTTTTCAGTGGATTCATTGAAGCTCTGTGGTGCTGTAATATATTTTATCTTGCCTCTAAAGAACCTGTCAAACATTTTACGCTTCATTTTAAAGAAAATAAAATATCAATTTCCTTAAAAAAAACTAAACAGAAGTTTAAAAAGGTTTTAACGCTTTTTTACCTTTCTGGTAAATTATGTCGTTTTTCCAAGTTTCGTTTTCGAAATAAAATGGCGGGAAAAATTAAACAAGTGGAGATATATTTACTCTTAACATTGTAATAAGTAAAAGAATCTGTTTATATCACCCTTTGATAATTTTAATTAATTAACTTGTTTAATTCAGTCTTATTCATCTACGTTGTATGCAATTTTGACACATTCTCTATAATAGCAAGTAAAATATATTGCACAAACGAATAGTTCCTTGTACGCTTTGATTAAAGTTTAGATCATGGTAAATATAGATCTACGATTTTATAATTATTTTAATATTTATATATTCTTCTTGAAAATCAATATTGTTACAAGAGACCAACTATGTTTGTTGCTAAATGTACATGTATATTTTTTTTTAATTAAGGGGGAACTTTGATAGGCCTAGCCTAGCCATAAGTCATTGTGTTCACAGATCTGGTTAGAAGATGAAGTTGTTAACATGGAACATAAACGGAATCCGTGCCAGTAAAGTGGAGTTGTCTTCATTGTTCAATTCTCTTGATGCAGATGTAATATGCCTCCAAGAAACAAAAGTCACAAGTAAATAATTTAATAAGTCCCACTCTAGAAACATTTTTTAACCAACTAAAAATTTTTATTTGGATTTGACATGATTTTTGTTGGATTATATTTTATCAATACTGCATGTTTAATTTTTTCAGAGTTATTTTTCCCACTTATTTTATCCCACACTTTTTTTTGTCATTTAACATGTTTGAAAAGATACAATTATAATTATTTAACACTTAGTCACCAAGCATACTGGATAGTGTTATTCAACTTATTGTCATCTGAAGGGAGAGAACATGTTTGGTGTCCTCCACATAAGAGAAGCATCACAAATTATTTCCTTGCACTTGTAATCAGTGGCGGATCCAGAAGTTCATGTGGGGGGGGGGGTTAGACCCAAAGGGCCGAAGGGGTAGGGCATGGGAGGGGTTGTCCCCCTCCCATAGGTGGGGGTTTGGGGGGCCTCTCCCGAGAAAAAATTGTTTTAAATGGTTCTAAATGGTGCATTTTTTGGTACTCTTTGTAGCTTTTTTTAAGACCGATCAGGGGCGTAGGTGCCTATACGCCAGCACGCCATGGCGTGCACATCGTTTAGTCCAAAAAAAAATTACTGTGCATTTTTATAAAATTTATTATAAAAAAATTGATTATATCGTCATATAAAAATTAAATTCCTAAAAGATTCTGTGTAAACTTACTATGCCTGCAGGCCTAACGTTATATGTAATACCTATAGTTAATACACGAAACATGACGCCGCACGTTTTGGGGAAATTAAATTTGCTGGATTGAAATTGTTTTGTTTTAATTTCATTATTTAAATATTAGACAAAAAATGGAACTAAAAATACCTTTTTAAAGTAATCACAAAAATTCAGACAATGCACTTGATTTTATAAAAAAAAACATAAATATTTTTTAAATATTAATAGATCTATTATTTTTTGGTGTCATAAATCAAAATATCGCGAAGTTGACTTCATCTCGTAGCATATGTTATATATTTAAAAATTGCGTAAATTTTGTTCAGTCTAAACGTGAAAACCCAGGAGCTTCCGGGGGCTTCGCCCCCTGGGCCCACTGGGGGCCTCAAGGCGGCCCCCACACCCCCTGCCTTTTTTGGCGTGCACATCATTTTTGTCTAGCTACGCCCCTGCCGATCATCACAAATTTTTAAGAATTTAGAAAAATAAAATGTTTCAATTTAATTTAACTTTAACACAAGACTTTGCTTTAAATTTAGAAAATGTTAAATCTGACAATTGTAGAAATACAAGCAGTTGACTTCAAATTGTCTTTATTTTAAATGCACAGATTAATTGTGTCGTAACGAAGTCAATCTGACTTCTAAGATACAACTGATGTGTATTTGTGTAATTTGTGTGAAAGTACAAATAAACTCTTTAAAAAAAAGATACAACTGATGTGCAATTTTTAAACACTTTCAAAAATTAAAAAAAATAATTCTTTTCAGAATCCCTTACTAGTGCTTTTCAATTTACTTGATTTTACTGTCAATATGATTCGGAATATAAACACACATATATTATTAATGATATTTCAAACTGGAGAAAAAAAAATACGTAAACTGAAGAAACTGTCAAAACTAGAGGGTTTTGCTAAACCCGTCTGATTTTGTAAAGAAAAAAAGTGGTATTTATTAATTTTTTTTTAACGATAAAAAGGTACTGAATAATAGTTTATTCAAATAGTTTTAAAAAACATGCATTTTATCAGCAAAAGTATTACTGAGCAGCACCGTAACTATGCAGTTCTCTGTTGTTGGTACCTGGCTACAGGTTTTGTACATGTATATGACCTTCTGACAAGATGCACGGACTACCCTAATCTCTCTGTTGATTACCTGTGTATTTCCTGTTATGTAGTAGATGTTCATTTCACAGTTGTCCAGAACAATGGATTCGTGTTTATTAGAGTCTTATCAATGCAACAAAATGATAAAATGACACTTGTAAAAAAAAAAAAAATTAATGAGTGGGGGAGCGTGGGTTCCTGACCCCCCCCCCCCCCAACCCCCCTGAATCCGCCACTGGTAATGGAGAGGAGAGAAATGCAGCAGACCATGATTCGAACCCTAGCCCCCCTGAATCTCCAGTCTAGGGCTGTGTATAGAGCCAAAAATTTCGATACGATACGATACA
Source organism: Saccostrea cuccullata (assembly GCF_032062105.1). NCBI lineage: Eukaryota > Metazoa > Mollusca > Bivalvia > Ostreida > Ostreidae > Saccostrea > Saccostrea cuccullata. The sequence goes on along the minus strand of NW_026928637.1, from coordinate 277,984 downwards.
ATATTTTTTAAAGCAATATGCGATATATTGGATTCTAAAACAAGTCCATCAGAAAAGGCTTCTAAATCATTTTAATGCATGAATTTCATAACAATTACCGGTAAATGATTTATTACCCATTTTAAAGTTCTTGTCTCATTGTCATTACAAATAACACTTCAAAAATTAAAACTTTGAATGGCAGTAAAATCACATGTTTAATGCAAAAAAGTGAAATATAATCTATTATCTTTGGTGATTGAAATTCCCATCTTTGTAACAGAATTAGAAGGAAAACTGTCTGTCCGATACATATTAGAAGTTATTTCTTGATACGATATTCTTCTTGAATATCGATACGATATCGATATCGATATATTGATATATTGATACAGCCCTACTCCAGTCAGGTGCTCTACCAACTTAGCTATCTGGCCACTGGCCACTATCTGACTATCTGACCACCACATTCCTCCCTCCTTATTCCTGAAAGATCTTCAGCCCCCAAAACCGAGACACGGAAATCACAAAAGGTTTATATTGGACTGTCTAAAGGATGGGTGGGGGTGAATCATGGGAGTATTGTATACTACAAAGTATATTATTCATATTATTTAGGCAAATACAAAAGCTAGTGGCCTTGCTCAAAATACAGGAAGATATTTAACCTCTGTCTTACAGGTTTATTGTAACTGCATGTATATTATAGATATTGGGGTAAGGAAACTGCATTGTTGCACTTATGATCTAAGATCTAAAATAAACATTCACTGTAAACTTATTGCAGGAGACATGCTAGATGAGCCCACAGCAATTGTAGAAGGCTATAATTCCTACTTCTCATTCTCAAAGAAACGCAGTGGATATTCTGGTAAAATTATATACAGTTGTATACAATTATGACATCTGTATTTGTCAAAAATAATTGAACTATTACATATACTATATTTTTTGTAAATATTATTATTGTAGTGCATATTTACATGTATATGCATTTGACACTTTTCTCTCAACATAATTTTTTGTACCGGGTATCACTTTTTCCAACCAGTATTATACATGTATATAATTACTGGTATATAATCTCTACTGGCCCGATGAAGGTCTAAATGAACCAGTCAAGTGTCCATCATCCTTCTAGCTACCAATGCAAGTGAACACTTCCAACTTTCAAAATTTTACACCTCCTTTAGTTTTGGTCCGTTTTGATAAAACATGGTACAGAATTTTAAAAAACCTCATCATAATTCATAATTATGGAGGCTGTATAAGAGTAATGTAAGTTGTTTGACACTTTACCACTGGATCAGCTGACATCCCGACTCTTGACCAGTAGAGATTATATACTGGTCTAAAAATGTGATACTTGAGATCATAACTCCATGGAATATCAAAGTAGAATGAAATGTGAACTAGATATGTAACTAATTCAGAAAGATTCACTTACCAAAAATTGGCTAAGTATATGAAATGTCATGGGAGAAAGTCTGAAAAAACGTGGGATAAACTGAGAGACACACTTTTGAGAGATGGAACATAAAATATATGTCATAGCGTAGCATAGTAATATCACTGATCATGAACTGACTAGTATTGGAAGAAAAGCAAGTGTTTGGAATATAAATGCAGCTTTTTTCTTCATTATTATGAGTACAAATCAGTAAATCTACAGACTCTTCAGAGTTTGTTAAGGGGCAGTTTACATCTTATTATTTATGTACCATAACTCTGTGATATAAGTCATAATCAATAATTGACTTTATTTGTTTACATGTAAATTCTAGGTGTGGCGACATTTTGTAAAAGTTCTGCGACCCCAACAGAAGCCGAGGAAGGTCTGTATAAAGATCTGAACCCCAAAGTGGACGGAAAAGTGGGTCACTATGGTGATGTTAGTGAGTTTTCCAGTGACGAGTTAGAGGCTCTGGATTCAGAGGGCAGGGCAGTCATTACCAAGCACAAAATCAGGTAACAGGACAGGACAGTCAATACCAAGCACAAAATCAGGTAACAGGACAGGACAGTCAATACCAAGCACAAAATCAGGTAACAGGGATCTAGATTTAGAAGACAGGGCAGTCATTACCAAGCACAAAATCAGGTAACAGGGATCTAGATTTAGAGGACTAGGCAGTCATTACCAAGCACAAAATCAGGTAACAGGACTGGACAGTCAATACCAAGCACAGGGATCTACATTTAGAGGACTAGGCAGTCATTACCATGCAAGCACAAAATCAGGTAACAGGCATATAGATTTAGAGGACATGTGCAGGACAGTCATTACCAAGCACAAAATCATGTAACAGGGATCTAGATTTGGAAGGGCCATCATTACCAAGCATGATATCAGGACCTTTACCCAAGGTCAAGGCAAGTTCAAGGTTATTGCCAAAAATTATCCATAACTTTGTAAGATGAAAAACATTGGATGCAGCTCTTTGTTGTGCAAAGAGATCAGTTCAAATCATTCTGTGCTTTTGATTCAGCTTGGATTTAATTATTCCTCTTAACATGTATAACGATTTGTAGTTAAGTATTCAACTATAATTCTAAAATTTATGGAATGTTTACATTACACTTCCAGAAAAAGAGATGGACAAGAATCGGAGTTGGCCATTATCAATGTGTACTGTCCCCGCGTGGATCCTGACAGGGAGGACAGACTCCTGTATAAACTCCGGTTCTTTGCTCTCCTGCAGACCAGAGCAGAGGCACTTCTCAAGAGTGGCTGGTGAGATTCTCTGTATACATTGAAATTATGTTACTATCGTTTTACTAACAGTGTGACAGTTTGCTTGATAGGGCGTGCTAAAATTTCGTATGCCTGATTATCATTTTACTCATCGATTGGATGTTTGATTTCAATGGAATCAATAATACTTTGCATATGAAACACAGAACCCAGCATTACCACTAACAATACTGACCAATCGCATTTAATAAACAACAATAACACGTGAACGGACTAAGCAAGTTTCACTTTCTATCATGATGATATTGATAGAGCAACGTACATATATAGTACAACAGAAGCAGAGTAGCCTTACTAATTTTTATTCTTTTTTAAATTTTCTTTATATTTTTTAAAAACCCATTATTTGTGTCAAATCACAACAAATATAATTACATGCTTTTCTGAACACATGAAAACGGGTTTTACTCACCACGTGTTGCTGCTGACATACAAATGCTGTACTTCGGTCAACAATTTTCAATGTGATTGGTCAGTAAAAATTATCAGGCTATTGTTGTATAAAAAGTTTCAAATGCAAAAAACTAAGTATTGATTATATATAATCCAATCGATGAGCAAAATGATAACCAACACACAAAATTTTAGCACGCCCCATCAAGCAAACTGTCACGCTGTTTGTAAAATGATAATACAATTAATAGTTAGAGAAATTAGCCATTTATCAACCCATTAAAAGCACAGTGCCAGAGCTGCCAGCAGTATAAAAAGGAAAGTCATTATTAAGTGGGTCAGGGGTTTCCCAGTTCCAGGGGCTTTGGAGGACCCTGGCCGCCAAATAATTTTTTTTTCCAGTTTGTTTACTTTAAAATGATTTAGATCACATGATTACACAGAAACATACAATTACAATAGAAACAAGGTTATAAGGACTATGAACTTTTACTCTAATAATGAAAACTGAAGATGTCAGAACAGCTTTTAATTTGGTATTTTTGACAGGAGAAGCCAAAATTGTTAGGATAAGTACATGTAGTTAAATTGTAAGGCATATTTCAATATTTTATAGACTCAAACCATCAACCTTTTGCAATCATGAGGGTTAGTACATTCATAGTGTATAAAGTTTGTGTGATAGACCTAAAAGTACCGGTAACCTCTTTCAGGGAAATTATATGCAGATACTCAAGAATTTCATCCTCAGGCCTCTCTCTTCTGTTTTTTTTTCAAATTGACATTTTGAATGGAAAATCAAGGAAGATGAAATGTTAGGACATAATGTACAAGAAGATAGTTTTCAACAATAAGGAAATCTCTAATTATCCTGGATTTCTATTTCAAAATACAGATTATGGATTGACTTCCAAAAATTGATCTTGTGTCAAAGTTATGCCTTTGCAATCTGCTTTAAGAGCTAGAAGCCATTTTAGTACACCATTGTGATAATTTTGTTGATATTACAAAACAACATTACAGTGGCTTTCGTTACAGCGCACGTAAAACAAGTCAGCACACAAAGGGTTAATTTATAAGCATGCTGACAAATTAGACAATAATGCCACAATCTGAAAGCAAATATATCTTGATGCTATGAATTGTACATTTAGAAATTAGAATGAAGCCAATGTATTGCCAACATGATATTACTGATGAAAACCGAAATGCTCTGCAAGAAATTAGTGACGTTAATCAAATTTCGGTGTTAATATGTATACATGTTAAGAGTACACGTAAGATAAATAATTGTTAATATAAGAAAAACGCAATAGTAATATAAGAAAATAATAAAAGAAGAATTTAAGTGTAATATAAAAACAAGAGGCCCATGGGCCACATCGCTCACCTGAGTAACTTTTGTGATGCAGTTCTTTACCAGATTTCCCCTCTCCTTATATCTATTGTGGCCCCATCCCCCCCCCCCCCTCCGTCTTGATTTTAATAATTTAGAATCTACACTACCCCAGGATGCTTCCACCTAAGTTTCGGCTTTCCTGGACCACTGTTTCTTGAAAAGACGATTTTTCCTATATATTTCTATATAAAAAAAGGAAAATGTGAGGCCCTGCCCTAAAAATGGGGGTCATGGTTTCAACTATATAATCTATATATATAATTAGGATGATTTCATATATATTTCAGCTATTGTCGCCCACTGGTTCTTAAGAAGAAGATTTTTAAAGATTTTTTCCTACGCATTTCTATGTAAAACTTTCTCCGATTACCTATTGTGGCCCCAATGTGAAAAGACAGGATTTAAACAATTAAGATTCACACTATCCCAAGATGCTTTCACATAAGTTTCAGCTTTTCTGGCCCAATGGTTCTTGAGAAGAAGATTTTTAAAGATTTTCCTATATATTTCTATGTAAAACTTGGATTTCCTATTGTGGCCCCGCCCTACCCCCGGGGGTCATGATTTTTATAATTTAGATTCTTCACTATCCCAAGATACTTCCATATTAATTTCAGCTTTTCTGGCCCAATGGTTCTTGAGAAGAAGATTTTTAAAGATTTTTCCTATATATTTCTATGTAAAACTTGAATTTCCTATTGTGGCCCCACCCTACAACCAGGGGTCATGGTTTTTACAATTTAGAATCTACACTATCCCAGGATGCTTCTACATAAGTTTCAGCTTTTCTGGCCCACTGGTTCTTGAGAAGAAAATTTTTAAAGATTTTTCCTATGTATTTCTATGTAAAACTTGGATTTCCTATTGAGGCCCCACCCTACCCCTGGGGGTATGATAAATTTAATGAATTTCTTATACGGTTACCCCAGGATGCTTCCACATAAGTTTCAGCTTTCCTGGCCTAGTGGTTCTTGAGAAGAAGATTTTTTATATCCCACCCTATTTTTGTTTTTATAAGCATACTGATATCTCCCCTTGGAAGGGGATATATCTGGCCCTTTATTTTAACAATTTAAACTCCCCATTCCCCAAGGATGCTTTGTACTAAATTTGGTTAAAATTGGTCCAGTGGTTCTTGAGAAGAAGTTGAAAATGTGAAAAGTTTACATGATATAAGAAATGAATGAGTTAAATTAAGAGTACACGTAATATAAATAATTGTTGATATAAGAAAAATTCAATAGTAATATAAGAAAATAATCGGAATCAAGTGAGCTAAAAATGATGTTATAAGAATTTAGAGAAATGGATTGTTTTTCTTTTTCATTGTAGTCATGTTATTGTTCTTGGCGACATGAACGTCAAACACAAGAGTATTGACATGAGTGAAGAAGATGAAATTGTAAGATTTTCTGTTTTAAATTACATTTAATACTAATAAGTATTCAAGGATCTGATTTACATACATGTAACATGTAACTCAACATTCTAAAGCAAGTAATTGAGAACATTTGCTATAGATTTCCATTTATCTCAAAGAGTTCAAAGACTTTCCCTTTTAATTTAGGGAACGGTCACCAAGCCGAGTCGGGTGTGGGTGAACCAGTTTGTTTGGGACGGTGACAGAGATTCCAGTATTCCAGCTGTGGAGAACAGGGAAGAGTTCGCGGGCACCACCAGTTTTGTGAGTGGTGGTCTCTTTGTGGACTCCTTCAGATATTTGTATCCAGACAAGGAGGGAGCTTTCACCAACTGGTGTACACTGACCTCAGCCCGAGAAACAAACTATGGCAGACGCCTTGATTACATCTTCACCGATATACAGATGGCAAAGAGTGATTTAAAGGACTGCATTATTATGTCAGAGGTTGAAGGATCAGATCACTGCCCAGTTAAAGCTGAATACTTCTCAGAATTCATACCTTCTGATAGATGTCCTGCACTATGTACCAAGTACATGCCAGAGTTTTGTGGAAAACAAGTCAAACTCTCATCGTTTTTTATAAAGAAGGAAAAGACCAATGAAAAAGTAGAGGTCTTTTGCAGCCAGACTACCTCTACTGACACTGACACATCTGTAACTACAGGGGATAATGGAGGGAAAATGTCATCTAAACGAACAGGTGCTGATGAAAAGTTGGGAAATCAGGCCAAGAGAAGAAAAACTGAGTCAAGTGATATCAAACAAGGAAGTCTAAAGGGATTTTTTCTAAAGACAAGTTCAAAAAAGGAGATTATAGACCTTAACATTCAAAAGTCTACCAGTAATACAAATGAAGAGATACAAACCACGGAGATAGGAATAAAACTAGTGGATGATGTAACAATCAAAAACAACTCGGCAAGTGCTTGGAAAAGTCTCCTTAAAGGGCCACCCCCTCCCCCATTGTGTAAGGGACATCAGGAAGTCTGTGTGTTACGGACCGTCAAAAAGCCTGGACCAAATAAAGGCAAACAGTTCTTTGTGTGCGCCAGAGGGGAGGGGCACAGCAGTAATCCGGAGGCCAGGTGTGACTTCTTCAAATGGGTGGACCATAAGAAAAAGTGAATTGATTATTCATACATGCATACTGTTTTCTAATAAATGGATACTATTTTTTACCATAAAAAGATGAATTTTTATTTCTTGCTTTCGTTTTTTTGCTCAACTTGATCAGTTGATATGAGCTTATGCTAAATACATGATGTTAGTGGCCCTTCTTATGTTTGGGAGAAAGAACTACTGTAATACATTTCACTGTGTATTCTTTTTAGTGCCTTTGGCGAAGAGAAACTGTTGCTAATTCAAGAACACGCTAAATGTCTTCAACATATATACATGCGAGGGTTGATCCAAAAGTTCGTGGAATTTCTTCATATTTTATTTATTTTTTAGTGGAATTAGTTGAAAATTACAAATGAAAATATAGACACTTGATGAATATTTAAAATTAAAAAAAACATTTTAAATATCTTTGATAGTAACTCTATGGCAGTTGCCATAGAAACGGTTGTTTGGAAATGCGGGGGAGACATTAAGGCGTTTATTATCATATAAACCTTTGTGTGAGAGTTTTACTGGATATTTAGTTTATTAGTTGATGATTTATTGTTCATCTTTAAGTTGTTAGACAACGTCAAATTTCGGCCGAGTCATATGTTTTGTGAAAATCCCGGGATCACTCTATTTTAAACGCGTATATTATTGACATAGGCTTGGGAAAATGCATTTAGTTACTGTTTTTAGGAAACAATAGAACTTCCACGGACGTTGATCAAAGGTGTGGTCTCTTTTTGGAGGCTCTGTTTTAAGTGCCTATTCCCATTGAAAAATTAAAAGCATTACATGTAATGGATGTCGTCGGCTGATGTACTGTTCTTGACATTGCTTCAGAAATTGAAAAATCCTATGGAAAGATGGGTAGTTTTTTGAAATATGAGTGAAAAAGAAGATAAGTTTGTGCGAGAGGATACTCAGGCTTTTCTTTAGAAAAAAATCGAGAAAAGGGCAGCACTTTGTAGAATTACGTATTCCAATCGGACATTATGGTGAGATGCTTCTATAACGTGACGTGTCATATCTTACTTGATGTTATGTCGAAGTCTCCCCCGGGTTTCACAACTATCCATTTTCAGAAAGCTCGTGTGACCTTATCATATTGGTAATTGGAAAGTGGTGAAATTTTCAATAATATTGCATTATGACTCAATATTATGAATATGCCTGTTGTTTGCTTTTATCAAATCAAGATCAAATTTTAGAAAGAAATTCCACGAACTTTTGGATCGACCCTTGGAAATAGGAACATTAAGAATTGCACTAAATCAAATCTACACTAACTTGTTCAAAACTCAATTTCAGCCAAATATTGTACACGCCAAATATAATACATATACCGTATAAGCCCTTTATAGACCATGCCAAACTTGCATGAATAATATTTCCTTGGAAGTACACTTGCAGACTTGCTTCAAGTATTGGATCTAACATGTATTTTCCTTATCACCGACCAGGTGATGTATCTAGGGATGTGCTGTACTACTGGTAGTCTCCCAGACATGCTCTGCTTACTGGATCTGATGTACATTTACAAGGTGATCGAGCAAGTGAAAGTTTTTGATAAACCCCAGTCAAACTTGAATTAGATGTTCCATCTTGGAATGCATTTGTTTGGTGTAAGACTGCCTTAATTACTGCAGATCAAATCCTGACCCTGGGGGTAGGGTGGGGCCACATGGAGAACAAAAGTTTTACAAAGGAATATATAGGAAAAATCTTCTCAAGAACCACTGGGCCAGGAAAGATGAAACTCGTGTGGAATCATCCTCAGGTAGTGTGGATTCAGATTTGTTCAAATCATGGCCACAGGGGTAAAGAGGGGCCACAATTTGTCCGAGTTGATTTTTCATGAAGTTTGTTTTAATTTGTTTTAAAGTGGAGTTTAAGGTCTCCATCAATAACAAAATTATTACTAGACAGTTGAATTTCCCTCACCAATTTTTTTCAGAGTATGAATTTTGATGGAAAAAAATGCTATACAAAAGGCCGACATTGCTTCCACCACCTTGCATCACTGTATGGCGTTTAATAATAATGAAAAAGGACATTCCAAATGAGGAATTGAGAGGACAATGTCATAGGGAAGGTCAAGGTCAAATTAATATCCTACTACTAATAGGCAAGTTTATGTAAAATTTAGTAAAGAAATATTTCTCACATTTATGGCATTTTTTTCAAAATAACCTAAAAAATGAACTGATATTATTTTCATCTACAAAATTTATATTTCAAATGGATTGAAATCATCTCTATGATATCTCTTTGGAAGTTTGGTGAGTTGATTTCTTGATCATCGATTCTTACCGGAATGTAAATTTCAGTGCTGTATACAAACAAACACAGATACACGTAATTATACCCCCCGCAAATGAAGTTTATTATACCCCCCGCAAACGAAGTTTAGGGGGGTATATTGGAATCACCATGTCCGTCCGTCCGTCTGTCTGTAGACGAGATTTTGTCAGGACCATTACTCAGAAACTATTGGAAGGATTTGTCTGAAAATTTGTACACATATTATTCACCATATGAAGATATGCACCTGATATTTTCATCTTGATTGGATGATTATTTTGAATTTTAAAGGTGTTTTTTCATTTTTATTTTGTGGTTTTGTGCAGACCGTTTCTCAGAAACTATTGCAAGGATTTATCTGAAAATTTGTACACTTATTATTCACCATATGAAGGTGTGCAGCTGGAATTTTCAACTTTATTTGTTCATTTTTCTGCATTTTACAGGTCTCATTTTTTATTTTAATTGACTTGTTCATTTTGGGCTCAGGTATAAGGTTTGAGACGTAGAATCTAGACTATCTGTACAAAAATGTGAACTACAACTTAAAACTACTCATTAAAACTAAAAAAAAAAAGAAACATCATCAAGTGTTAAAAACACTTTTTACATTACACAGAAGATAATTTTGATTCATTTGTCTCTTGGGAATAATGACTGGACATGCATCCAGTTAAAGATAAATTAATGAGTTTGGTGTGGGAAGTTGTTAAGGCATTTCTTATCAACCATGTGTTATCTCCTGGGAATTTCGCACAAGAATTAAAGATCTCTCTTTTATTCTCTTAATTGTAATTTATTGTCTGTCAAAGCACTTCATTACTGGATGACCAGCTCTTCATTTTCAGATGAATTTGATGTATAATGTAATGGAGATTAATTTGATTTTGTATAATATGATTTTTTTTTCAACAATCAGTTTGCAGAGTGTCATGACACATAGTTGCAATATATTTTTTTTTATGCAAAAATAAAAAAATATGTTGCACTGGAATTACAATGTATTAGTATTGATGTTTCATTTGGTTGCACCTTTGTTTCATTCATTAAGAAACGTAATGAGCAATTATATTTCACTGCAAATTTTTGTAAGTAAATTGTGAACACCTCTGGATCCATAAAGTATTTTTGAATTGGCACCTTCTCTGAAAAACCCAGCGGGGGGTATTTGTCCCTATTGGACAGTTCTAGTTGCAATAAAATTTAAACAAAGGTAATGCAAGATAACCAGCACAAACACGGGTGGCCATTCCAGTACATTGATATACCCATGACAAAGCAGTCAGGTGTAACGAGTGCAAAGAGTATATCCTGGTGTTGATGTCATAGATAATAAAATTGAACATGGTGTATGCCTACTTATGAGTCATGTTTAACTGTAAATCACATATTCTTTAGGCATTTTACCCTCAATATCTAGAATCCTCGGATATCTTTTTTCTCGGTCCCATCAAGTTTGAATTTGTTTTGTATCTTTTTTAACAAAAATTTTATACAGATAAATGCAAAGTAAATTCACAAGTCCTAAGATTTCATTACTGTATAAGTGGAAATTTTAGCGAGATGCAAATTTAGCGATTTCTACCCAACATTTGGTATTTTATTTTTAGCGAGAAGTAAATTTAGCGATTTTAAAATGCTAACTAAAGAAGCTATTGCAAATAATACGCAATTAATTTTTAGAGATGTCAACACCCTTGCTAATAATGCCAAAATTAAATCCTTGCTAAAAATTCTACTTATACGGTATATCCAACTTTTACTGTACAGGTTCATATTAAATTTAAAGTGAAAGAAAATTGATTCTCTGTTACAGTAAGATATGAAATATTTTATTGCTGAATAAGCACAATATGTCATAAAACATCATATTACATTAGAAAAATTTTTTTTAAAAGCTAATAGCATTCATATTTTTCATTTAAAATAATTATATCATACATAGTAGATTTATTGTAGTATTTAATACCACAGCTTGTGTGCTGCTCACTGGATCAAAGTCTTATTTAGACTGGTTTTGATAAACCCTCTCACTCGGTATAAAATGATGACAACTATACATTCCTATAGTGAATGCTACTGACAAATATCAAGAAATCATTTTAAAAATATTTTATGTCAATAAATTGAGCAGAGCCAGCTTTTACTAAAGAAATTAGAGCTAAGACAAAATGTTTTGGATGATGATATAATCTTGCAAAATCAATTATATTCTGTTAAAAATTGCTTATATAAAAATACACATCTAAATTAATTTTAAAAGTATTTAAAACTATTTTTAAATTGATATTAAAAAATTATATTGTTCTTAAAATTATTATCTGTGTCTAACTCAAGTTCTTTTGAAAATAGACCCCTGATCTCCATCCTTTATATCACACAGGAAAATTTAAATGCAATGCCAAGATTTTTGTCTATTCTTAACTGTCCATACTTGCATGGTACATGTATTAAGAAAAAACATATAAACGATATTCATTTTCCGGTAAAAATTTAAAGAAGCACTCTAGTGCATTAAGTTGATATAAATACCAGATTATGTTTAAAATATTTAGACATCAGTAGTCCGTTTCATGAGCTCTACGCCACTTCCTAGGTCAATATTAACAGCAGAGTCATCTAAAACATAGCTCTGCTGGCTGTAACTTGTCGTCGTGCTGATTGGAGAGGTTCTACCGGTGTCATAACCACGATTAACAAGATACGAATATTTTGGAGCATCACCTGAATTATTCAACTGTTCATACAATGGTTTTGATTGGGACACAGGTAGATTTTGAGGCATTGCTCTGGGAACATTGGGAACTGTTGTTGGTGCTGGCATTGGAAGTCTAGCCATTGGATTGGCTGGAGGAAAAGCACCTGCAGGGTTAAACTGGTTCGGAACCGGATAAGCAGGCCTTACAATTTGCCCCACTGGTGGCATAAACCTTAAGGAGGGATTGAGGGCTGGATTTGGGGCCCCCACAGGATATCCCGGTAGTGGTGCTCTTTGCACCACCATTCCTGGGGGTCTGGCTTGGTATGGCACTCCTGCTTGTAGACCTGTGCTTGTAGTTGGTTGAGGTGGTAGGACTGTTGGTTTATCTGCTTTGGTTTTATCTTTTTTCCTGCCTGCCTTGCGAGCTTTGTCAGGTTGTGCGTACAGTGAGGTCCGAGGGTCCTGCTCCTCCTCAGAATGTGAGGACACCTCCTCCTCCTCCGTACTCTCTGCCTCATTCTCCGTCTCTGGACTGCCCTCACTGTCCGACTCCTTGCTGCACTGAGTCTCAGTGTTCAGTTTTTTCTTGTCTTTTTTATCAGATTTCACATTTCCAATAGAATCATATCCATCCTCCTGATCCACCTTTGCCTTTCTGTTCACCCTCCCTGCTGACTTGGGATGGACTCTAGGTTCAATGATCCTCTCCACAAAGTTTTCCTGTGGATGATCGTCGTCAGCCTGTACAAAGGAATCATCTTTTTCATCACTATACTGTTCTTTCTCATCGCTGTATTGATCTCTACCGGACGTGTTGTTACTGCTCCCGCTGTACTTCCTTTCTCTATAAGGACGCTCTCTTCTGTAGTTGTCTCTCCTGGAATCTCGACCGTTCCTGGCCACTCTGTATCTATCATGTTCCTCATATGGGGGTGGAGGAGGGGGTCTCTTTGGAAAATCTGAAAAACAAACTAGCACTTTGAAACATTTAATGTACATATCTCTATTCAATTTCATTATGATCAGATGTTTTTTCTACAATTAAACTAAAGCTGTACAAAACCTGTTCAAAGTATCACAGCAGTTAGCATTGTGAATTATTTGAAATCTTTATGATAAATAAATCGTACATGTATATACTACTATTACATGTAAGCATAATTGATTATGCTTCAAAAATAATTTTAATACACTACGAAGGTTTGCTAACATTACTGTCAATAAACTGATACCATCAAAGACACTGTCCTCTTCATCAGTTGGTGGTCGTGACCACCTGCGGGAGGACACAGGAGATTTCTTGATGGAAGCGAAGGTTTGTTTAGAACCCTCAGATTGCCATGGCCTGACGCTGCGTGGAGCAGAACGTACGCTGCCATTCAGTGACGTGGCAGCCGTGTTTGGGGCGCCATCCTTTAGACGTCTTTCCTGCCACTGGCGATTCAGTCCCTTCTGACGACGATAGCAGTAAACCAGGACTGAAGGTACCACAATCACCAGAACAACCGCAAAGATGGCAGCCACTATGTAGATGACCTCAGACTTGGTGATGATAGGATTGTAGTAGTAGTTCTCACAGCCAAACCCTGCTCCATCATCACAGTTATTTGGATTGGAGATGTCAGCTACAGAAAGATCACAGTTATTTAGGTATAATTTGTATATATATGGCTTGAACTAAAATGCAGATGATATTATCTAATTGAATTGTGAATCTGTTTTTACTCACCAGGAATGGGCTGTACATGGATAACAAAACCATAACCAAACAGATCGGGACTGTCCCGGGTCAGAGAAAAGGTCACGAACCCGCCCGACGTAATTAACTTCTGCATATTGGTAGGAGGGTTGTTATAGTAACTAAAGGAAGCCTGAAAAAGAAATCAATATATACCGGTAAAGTGTTTCTGTCTTTGGTATTTATGTTGACTAGTAATAGACAAATTAAGTTTCAAACTTTTCTTTTTCATGCTGCTTTAAGGCATCCACACAATTTCAGGGGTCATGCGTCACTTGTGGCCTTTGGACCAATGACAAACTGAGTTCAATGTTCTAGGGCTTCTCTCATTGGAAAGCACCAATCAAATTGGGGTTTTCATAAATTGATATAAAATGTTAACAATAAGTAAGCAAAAAAATATACATGTCAGCCTGTCGAATATGAACTGAAGTTTGTAAGGGGTCAAATGGCTATGAGTGGAATCAGGACCCCTGCCATTGTGTAAATGACTTTAAGGCTGTTTACAGCATTTACCAGAGTTTGTGCCCCTGAATTCTGAGACCACTGTCCATCATATATGTAAAAGTTGACTCCAGGTGAGTTAATAAAACCAGTGACTAACTCTATGCTGAATCTTCGGTGTTCCCTGATCCCGTCAGTGGACAGAATGATGGTACAGCTAGTGGGGCTGTCTCCGGTCTGAACTGCTCCCTTACCATACACTGTGGCCGAATTCAATCCCAACTCAAACGTCTTACCACATTCTGCATGGCTATCCATATAGTCTGCAATCATATTATAAATGTTTATAATTTTCTATGTCTTATACCTACAAAACAGCTGCATATGAAATGTTTACTGTGATATTGTCATATAAATTAACCTTTGCTGTGTAAATGGTAAATAAATTGATATAAAGAATAGTTATCAGAAGAATATGGTAAATGTCATTCTGAGAATGATTTACTTTCAAATGATTATAATGTTTTTTCATGCATTGCTTTTTCTCCCTTTCTTTAATGTTCAGTGAACTATGACTGGATTTAATTTTACTTTGTTTAAAACCAGGTCCTGCACCTGGGAACTTACATTATTTACATGTTTAACTGTACTGCACTGTTTAACTGGACTTAGATTAATTAGAGTTAATAAGAATGTATATTAAACTGGCTTTTTTCTAATATCATTATTGATTCATGCATGTGAGCAAATTGTTTAGGAGGAATAAAATTAATTCTCTTCTGAGTACGTTCAGAGGGGTCCGTTGAGTACGTTGAGAGGTCCGCTGAATTTGAGTATGACTGAATATGAGAGAATGACTGTAGTAGGTGATCAAACCTTAATTTCACTACTTACAATCGAACACCTTTGCCTGGGGATTTTGACCACTGAATGAGGATTGCTGTAAGGATATAGGGAACTGAAGACATAAGATCACCGTCACAAAAATCCGCCCGAACATTGTTGCTGATTTGTTATACTAGTATATGAATCCTACAATGAAAATAAGAATTTTATTTTAAAATTTGGTAAAATATGGGATATAATTATATACCCAAAATTTAGGATAAGTGTAAAGAAACACAGTAAAACTCTGAATAATTCACAAACGTACTAGAGCATCATTCGTCAAAGCCTAGACAGTAATACCATATAGCATTTTTCTCTAAATTAATGATTTTTCAAAGTCGAGCGACAGCACCAAGAAATATTGAATTGCTATAGACGATCTATTATTTTCTATATACCTGTATAAATTATAATTGTATATAACTATACTTCTAAGACCCCCCCAAAAATGTTATACAATATCATATTTTACAGTAGAGATTTCTTCATATTTAATCTAATTATCATGATCACATTTTCATATGAATTTGAGATATTACCTTTTCGTTTCCTGTTTGTATGTGGACGCCATTTTCTGCTCTTACCTGTATGATATGTTCACATAACCGATAATTTCATGTCGGTTTGATACAAACATTAGGCGTTGATTCATATAGTAAAGAATGCGGACTGGAAATTTATCGACTTCGTTTACCTGCGGAAAAGTAGGTCAACTCAGGTAAAAAAAAAAAAAAACATGGCGGATAAACAAATTGTTCGAAAACATTTTGTAGACAACTAGACTGCGTTGTTCCCACTTCATGTTTAGCTGTGATGATCGAACTTACCTGGACGGAGGTATGAAGGTATATATATTTATATATATGATTCAATAAAGTAAAATTTGTCATATAAACAGACTTTTTTAAAATTCTCAAATGAAAAGAAAAGAAAGCATAATATAGCAATAGTATTAATCAACATCGTTATGATTTTCTGTTTATAAATGCTTCAATATTACGGAGATCAGTTAATTGTACCTGTGGAGGGGTCGGGGAATACAAAAAGAATTTTTTGGTTTCAAAATGATTGCTTTATGTGCTTCTTGTAGATTGTCTGAACTGGTTTCCTGGAAAATAAGATGTATAGTCTCATCATCTTGCTTACTATAAGTTGGCTGAATATAGCCCATGGAATCGTCAGAGAATGTATGTACTCATATTTTCTGATCAATTTGTAAACAATATATTGTAAATTAATTCTAGATTTCATTTTAGTTTCATCTGTTCAAGTTCAGTTATAATCATTTATTGTTTGTAAATTAAGGTGGTGAAAATTTAGTTGTACAAGTAGTCAATCATTATTATGTGATAACTGCATTTTTTTTCCTACATACTCTTCATAAATTTATACAAAACAAGTAGATTTTCTAGTTAATATTATTTATTGCTTTTAAGCTTGTATCAATTTTTTTTTTTTAAATTAATTTGCATGAAATATATACTAACATATAAGGAGAGGAACTTAAAGCCCGAGATAATAAGCACCGCCTTCAGATTTATCTGGTCTGTATTTCCCTGTCAATCAAACAAATTAAGGTCCATCATTGGGTACTTGAAAATGATTGACACTTATAGCTGCTAGTCCCTGTGTATATCTCTTTCACTTTGTTTGACACGCGTGGGCACCATCAAATTAACTTTCGGTTTTCTGATGTTTACCGCTAAATCACAAACGCAATGAGGAAGCCATTTCGATGCTAACAAATTTAGCTTGATTATAATTGATTCTAATTATCTGTATTACAAACATTGAAAAAATGAAAATGTTCTCATAGTGTTACAATAATATCAAGATTGTGTAATTTTTTTTTCTAATGAAAAGTGCATAGGTGACTGAAATCATGTTTTCACTCGTAAAAATATTCTTGTTTTGAGATGCGGAGAAAAAATTACGACAAAAATAAAGGAGAAAATAAACTGGTAACATTTTTTGCTTGAAATGGATAGTCTGATTAGTAAAAACTTCGCCTGGACAAGTATTAAAGTATTAAGAGTTTCTTTCTTGCTACGTGGGTCCTTACCTCCGTTCAAGGTCACAGGTGTTAAAAGTAGTTTTGAAAGAAATACAGAAGTTAGCAATAAATCAATATTTTGTTTTAAGTTTTTAACTTATATTCTAAATTTACTTTAATATCGATAAAATACACACATTTGTATGTAATTTTAACTTGGCGAAACCATCGTTATGTCGAATTTTTCACACAAGATACAGAATGCTACATTTGCTAAAAATAGGACCACGCGACTTTTAATACAAACGGGAAGTAACTGTTTCTATTTGATCGTGATCGAAGCTCTATTTACGATAATTTTGAATAGTTTTTAAGATTTTGAAAGGGACAGGCAAGGATTAGTATTTTACTGTTGAATTTATATCTGTATTTCATTATTTTTTTTAAACAACGAACTCAAGTCATTGCTGCTGTGAGATTTCTGCTTGATTTGATATTAGATATGTCTGAAATTATGGAATTTTACAATGATAATTTATTATTATTAATGATATTTTTTATTCACGATGTCGAGATCTACTTATTTTATGGTGAACAGCAAACTGTACAGGTAATACTCATGGACTTCCTGTGTATATCGTTTGTGTATAGGGATTAGCGCTTCCCTCGGTCTGCACGACCATCAATGCCTCGGAGTGCCACGCATGTAAAATTTAGTCCCTCCCCTTACCTGAGAAAACCGTACGGTTGAAAATCTCGGCCTTTAAGCATAGACTTGAAGGATGAAAAAGCCTTTTGAGCTTTTCTGATCACATTTTGTCTGTAAACTTGTTTAACTTCTTCTCCAGAACCACTTGGCCAACTTAAAAAAACTTGCCACAAAGCATATCCTTGGATGAAGGGGATTCAAGTTTGTTCAAATGAAGGGCCACACCCCAATTCAAGGGGAGATAATTGAGAATTAGTGAAAATTTGGTGACATTTTTTAAAAAAAAACTTCTCAAGAACCACTGTGCTAGGAAAGATGAAACTTATGGGGAAGCATTGTAGTGTAGATTCAAGTTTGTTCAAATCATGACCCCCGGGGTAGGGCGGGGCCACAAGGGGCAATAAAAGTTTTACATAGAAATATATAGGAAAAATCTTTTAAAATCTCAAGAATAGGCACAGACTTAAGGGTAAAAAAGCCATAGTTATAGTTAAAGAAATATGCATGCATCCTTGGTTATTAGTTTAGATTCAAGTATTCAAGTTTGTCCTAATCATAGTCTCATCCCTTAGCCACAGTGCTCAGTTGAGCAATGTGACCCATGGGCCTCTTGTTGTAAAATATTTTACTTTACTGCTAAATAGCAAAGATAAATGTAATTGTGATGGAAGCAAGCTGTTATTGGACAATTTATAATTCTCAGATTACATGGATGGACCTAGTACTTGTGGACAAACAATCATCATCTATGACAACACCATTAACCTGGCCGCCCGCTCCCCAATATCCACCCCTAACCCCCCCTCTACCTGTACCACCGTCCTCAGGTCAGGCTATACCGACCCCTACTACTACATCAAAGTGGAGTGGACTGCCACTATCAAAGACTGTGCATTTTCTCTCAGCATCTTTGAAGGAACAACCCCATCTGGTTCCCCAGTGGTAAGTTTTAAAATTTATTTTGAATGAAATTCCTTTATTTTTTGATTTTACATGATTCTATTTAGTCAAGTTAATTATCTTGAACCAGTTGTCTTGTAGAGAGATTCATGAAAATATATTGGTGTTCAATGACCATCCAAGTGAATGTCATCACAGTGAACTTGTTATATGGAAAATGATATAATTAGGCTAAGATGATTATTTTAGTTTCTTAAGCACTGACTCATTTCATTGAGTTATCAAACAGTTGATTTGTATTGAATTTAGTAAAGATAAAAAATTCTCTGTTGATAAAAAAAATGAGAAAAAATAATCTCTTAAAAAAAAAAAGAAAAAAAGAAATTTTATTTGGAGAAGCTAAAGGTTAATTTAATTGGGCTAATATGAAATGTTTTACATTTTACATGATAATTAATAACATTGATAGTATTAACTATCAGTACTTATAAATATTTTGTAAAACCTTTTACTCTCTGAGGCATCATTATCTACAGAGTATTGTTTTTTTTTATTTGTAGAAAAGTTTTCGTTGCTTAGGAGACCAGGAAAATACTGGTGTTATTGAAGTTCGAAATTCAGACATCACGGTGTATCTAACCCAGGCCCGAGATCTATTCCAGCCTCACAACACGTTTAATCTACGTATTACAACATTCCGTAAGTCATCAAATTATTAATTAGATGACTCTCTTTATGTAGAAAATAACAGGTAAACATTATTCATTCAAGTCATATCCTTAAAGTCGGGTATGAACAAACTTTGCATAGCTGCAATTTTTAAAGTAAAAATGAAAAGTTTTTTAAAAACTGAGGCATGTTTAACATAATGTAAGCATTCACAAGTAATTGCCCTGTTGAATATACATGTATAGGCCTTTAATATGCAAACATCTTTAAAGAGGACCTTTTTTCATCTGTTAAATCATGACTTACGAGGTTTGATTTACATACTAGGATGGAGCAATGCGACAGGTTAGGACTGTGGCCCACTGACTAATGAGTCTATTGATTTACAGGTGATCCGTCTGCACCAGAGTTGTCAGAAGGCACCTCTAAACTCCCCACTGGCGCTGTTATAGGAATCGTGATCGGTCTGTTTGCTCTCATTGTGTTCTGTATAGTGATGTGCTGGTTCTACAAACAGGGAAAGCTCAGCTTCTTAGAGAAGAAGTCAATGCAGAGCTACAGAGGTGGAGTTATCTCCTCTGGTAAATCAAGCAACATATTCCACAGTGTCAATGGTTCCACTGGTTATGCTGAGTCAGTTGGTAACTCAGAAGCCTCCTTCTCCTCCAAAAACTGGGAAAACCAGCAGATGTGGGCTAGCTTGACACATACCCCAACCATGGGACGAAAAATAAAACCTGTGACACCCCCTCAAGCACCTCCACTTCCTTCCACTCAGGGCAAAGAGAAGAGCTGGGAAAGTGACAGTCAAACATCAGGAGTTAGGGACACCAATTTACCAGTCATGTCTTCTTCACCACCGAGGGGCAGGAGGAGGACCAAAAGTACGGAGGAACCACCAAGAGGACGCCGCCCAGTTATGGACAGTGGAAACATAAAACGAAACTATTCTAACCATGGCTACACTGACCAAGAAGACTATGAAAAAGAAAACAATACTAACATAAGAAAGGAAACTAATGTTGATGATGTTTTTGAGAATAATCCAACAACAGGTGGAATCTTGCATGAACTTAAAAGAGAGCTTTCGCGTAGACAGAGCATGAAGGAATTGAAAACTGAGTCAGATACAAGTGAAAAAAACATTGCAGATTCCAAAGAAGGTCCGGCCTCTGAGAGCACACCAAGAACTTCTCGTAAAGCAAATGGTCAGCCGGAGGAGATGGGAACTTTTGACAAGTCAAAGTATGCTGGTATTGATCAACAGAGTGAGGTGGGGGAACCAGACAAAATTACTAACCCACTGCTGCGAACAAATCCAGCCATTAGAGCCTCTGTCAGTTCCCTCAGATCTAGAACAGATGAATCTCCAGGATCAAAACGCAAGAAACGCAAAAAGAAATATGTTGGCATTCACAAGAAGCCCAGTACCGGGAAAGGAGACAGCATGGAAAACACAACAGATGACTCTCTTCAAAACAACTCCTTTGATTCTGTGCCACCTGCTCATGTAAAGGCAGATGGGCCTCTTCCTCCCGAGGCCTTAGCTCCAGTTTTTGCTACAGATGCTTCAGTAATGCAACATTTTTACCCTCCTCAACAACAGAACCAAATAAATGAAATAGTTTTGTTGGGTTATGATGCTTACGGTAATGCTGTGTATGGCAACCCTCATCAATACCAGCAGGGTGGACAGAGTTATATGATTGATCCACATGGGAACTATATTCCTGTGCCTGACATGTCATATCCTGGGATGCCAGGATTCACTTCCACCCCAGGACATGATTCATACAATACACCATATCATAGTCAACATCCTG
Source organism: Saccostrea cuccullata (assembly GCF_032062105.1). NCBI lineage: Eukaryota > Metazoa > Mollusca > Bivalvia > Ostreida > Ostreidae > Saccostrea > Saccostrea cuccullata. The sequence goes on along the minus strand of NW_026928637.1, from coordinate 256,759 downwards.
TGCCTCAAGGTCAGCTGGCCAGAACAAATCTGATGAACACAATGAACAGCAGCTCGTTAGTGCCGTCTGGGACAGTCCTGGACGACCCTCAGGTCCCTCCACCAGGGGGCACTATAGTTCGCTCGGCAGTGGACAAGAAAACCGGAGCACAAGTCAATCAAACAATATGGGCAGATAGCAAGAGAGATCCTACTGACCCCCCTCCTGGAGATCATAACCCACAAATTTCTCGCAAAACTATTGTCCGGGTGACTACAAAAGATGCCACAGACGGGAGGCTTCCTTCTGCACCTGACCCAGGTAGGTCTTCACTGATGTAGGTAGAGGTTGGGGGGGGATACAGTATAGAGCCTTAAGTATGTTTTCATTGATATTGAATAAGAAGTAAAATGAAGTATAGAGGTATTGACAATAAATTATGGTAGGATACAGTATAGAAGTGTAACAATAAGATTTAACTGACATTTAGTAGGAGGGAGGATATATACAGTATAGTGATATTACCACAAGTTTTCATTAACATGAGTTAGAGGATACTGTAAAGTATATAGATATGACAATTCTCCATTGACATTAATGCCCTGTTCACACGGAGAGTTTAATTCGAACTAAACGTAAAGTTACTGCAAATTAGCTTCGCTAAGCGTTCACCCGGAGAATTCAATGCAAATTAGTTTAATTCGAATTAATTTACTGCGCATTAAATTACTTCACATTAGCTCCGTGTGAACGCTAAGCGAAGCTAATTCGAATTAAATTTTGACGCATGCATAAGGCCAGAATTAAGTCACAGGACACGTGTTGGTGGTTATATATAGGTATTTGTGCTATATTTGGTTCAAAAATTGAGGGAAAGTATGTTAATCACTAAAATCAATGATTACCTGTAGCCACTACATGATGTATCAAAGGATGGCTCTGCATACAAGACGTGATTTACAAGTGACGTCATAATAGACTTACTGAGGCCTGACTGTAGAAGAAAAAATTTAAATCGCAATAGTTTACTTCGCATTAGCTGTCGTGTGAATGCAATTTAATTCGCATTAATTTGATTAGTTTACTTCACACTAATTTACTGCAAATTAAACTCGTCGTGTGAACAGGGCATAAGTTAAAGGGAAATTGTATAGAATTATTTTGGTACCAAAAGAACTTTAACTCAGGACCTATAAGTATCATTTGTCCTTTTATCCTCAATAGATAATACAAGTGCTAAATAATGTGATAAATACTATTATTTATTTATTTTTTTTTAATAATATTTTTTAATAATATCTGTATATTTTGTTACATATTGAATGTTTTCTTAAGTGTGTAAACATATAGCATGCATATATAGTTTATTTGTCCTAGTCCTAATTATATGATGTCTGTTATTGTCTTGCAGCCCTTCAGGAGATATCCTTTAACGCGGCCCAGCAGATACGGGCTCATCCTGAGGAGGACCCGGCCTTCCTCTCCCCCTCCAAACCCGTCCGACCGGTCACATCAAACGGCCTACGTACCATGTACGCCTCAGAAACACCAGAGAGGGAGAATGCTGCATTTTATTCCAATATTCAGCCTCCTGCAGTAATGGAGACACCAAAGACTTCAGTGATGCGTGATGCCCCTGTGAAAAGCCATGCAATACGTGACAAAGTGACAGTCAGTAGAGAAGAGGAGGAAATATAACCCATTCTGTGTGAAGTAGAAAATAGAACTGATTGCAGCTTTTATATGAAATTTTTAGTTTTTTAAAAAGATTAACTTTTTAAGAGCATTGTATATATTGAATATTTTTAAATTATATTGGTCAAAGACCAGAAAAGCTACCAATTGTAGGGGGTCTGTTGTCTTTCTTTAAGATGTTTTACAAAACACTATTTATTCTGTAGAAGGATTTACAAGTTTAGATAGTACAGTTGAACTCTGATACATGTATTTGAATTCCATGGATATGTTGATTCGAGTTTGAAGTCCCAACTTCTCCATTGCTTTGTGTTTTAACCTTCATATCTCGAATCCTCCCATTCCTGGCCGGGTCCCTTTGTGTTTTAACCTTCATATCTCGAATCCTCCCATTCCTGGCATGACAGCGAGGTTAACTGTTTATAATTCTCATCTTACATTGTAACTGTCCAGGAAAAGTTTGGAATCTTTCAGAATGCTGCTCTTGCTAGTTTTGGTCTGATTTTAATAAAACACGTTACAAGTAGACCAAAGCAAGTTTTTGGATAATTTGTTGTACTGTAAATTCCTTATTTTTCGCGAGTACTTTTTAGGTCACCTGAGTCACTCAGGTGACCTATTGCTATCCGTTTTCGTCCGTCGTCATCCGTCGTGTGTCGTGTGTTAACATTTGAACATTTTCAGCTTCTTCTCTGAAACCACTGAACCAATTTCAACCAAATTTGGTATACGGCATCTATGGGTGGAGGGGAACAAAAATTGTGAATTTCATGGTCCCCGCCCCCCTGGGGCCTGAGGGGTGGGGCCAAAACCACTAAAATTAATGAAATCTTTAAAAATCTTCTTCTTTACTCCTGGACATCAAGCAGGCAAACTATTGGCATGAATGTAATGAGCATTGAGTCCTCTACCAAAATTGTGAAATTCATGGCCCCAGGGTCAGGGGTTCTAGTGCTAGGGTGGGGCTCTATAGATTATAAAGTGAAAATGCATTATTTCTTTGAAAATCTTCGTCTCTGCTCCTGGGTATTAAATACACTAACTAAGCACATAGTTATGATGAGCAAGAGTGCCTCTTCCAGATTTGTGAATTTCATGGCCCCAGGGTCAGGGGTTCTGGTGTTAGGGCAGGGCTGTATAGATTATATAGTGAAAATGCATTATTTCTTTGAAAATCTTCTTCTCTGCTCCTGGGTATTTAATAAACAAATTAAGCACATAGTTATGATGAGCAAGAGTGCCTCTTCCAGATTTGTGAATTTTATGGCCCCAGGGTCAGGGGTTCTGGTGTTAGGGTGGGGCTCTATAGATAATATAGTGAAAATTATTTCTTTGAAAATCTTCTTCTCTGCTCCTGGGTATTAGATAAACTAACTAAGCACATAGTTATGATGAGCAAGAGTGCCTCTTCCAAAATTGTGAATTTTATGGCCCCAGGGTCAGGGGTTCTGGTGTTAGGGCGGGGCTCTATAGATAATATAGTGAAAATGCATTATTTCTTTGAAAATCTTCTTCTCTGCTCCTGGGTATTAAATGCACTAAATAAGCACATAGTTATGATGAGCAAGAGTGCCTCTTCCAAAATTGTGAAATTTATGGCCCCAGGGTCAGGGGTTATGGTGTTAGGGCGGGGCTCTATAGATTATATAGTGAAAATGCATTATTTCTTTGAAAATCTTCTTCTCTGCTCCTGGGTATTAGATAAACTAACTAAGCACATAGTTATGATGAGCAAGAGTGCCTCTTCCAGATTTGTGAATTTTATGGCCCCAGGGTCAGGGGTTCTGGTGTTAGGGCGGGGCTCTATAGATTATGTAGTGAAAATGCATTATTTCTTTGAAAATCTTCTTCTCTGCTCCTGGGTATTATATTAACTAAATAAGCACATAGTTATGATGAGCAAGATTGCCTCTTCCAAATTTGTGAATTTTATGGCCCCAGGGTCAGGGGTTCTGGTGTTAGGCGGGGCTCTATTGATTATATAGTAAAAATACATTTATTCTTTGTAAATATTTTTCTTTGCTCTGGGTTTTAAGCCAATGATCCAAGTATATATATATTTATGATGAAGAAAGGTGCATCTAGCAAAGTGGTTTTTAATGCCCCCAGGGTCAAAGTGGGGGGGGGGGGGTACATAGCCTGAAAATAAATTAATGCTTTGAAATCTGCTCTTTGGTATTAATCAACCATTTTATGATAAAATTTGCAAAATTTTGAAATATATGGCCCTGGGTCAGTGGTTCCTTTGGGGTGAGGTGCACAACTGGTTATAAAGTGGAAGTGCATTTTCTCTTTGTTACTCTGATCTACCTCTGGGTATTAAGTAAATAGAGTAAGCATGCTAAGTTAATAATTATGATAAGCAATGGTGCCTCTTTCAAAATTGTAAATTGTGAATTTCATGGCCTCCGGTTTAAACACGAACCAAATTTAATTGTTTGAAAGTTGTTGCACAATACTCAGGTGACCTATAAGGCCCGTGGGCCTCTTGTTATCATGTACTGGCTCTTCAACGTCAAATTGCGAGAATAATAATCTGCAGTTGATCAATAGATTTTAAATGGATTTCATCACCCTAAAAATAAAAGCGAGCAATATTATTTTGCGAGTGATGCTTCTTGCGAAATTACGCAGAAATTGATTCCTAGCATATAATTAGGAATCTACAGTATATCAGATTTGGATTTTGATGCTCAATGTGCCATTGTTACTATGTGTACAGCAAGTGAATATGTGGAGTCATTTTGTTTCTTCCAGTGGAAGATTTTGGTGAATGTACATGTACTTATCACCCTAGCATAAGTTCAGAAATGATTAGGGTACATATCTATTAGATTTGTAGACTTTCAGTACATTTGGTCCTCTCTTCTTCTTCAAGTCAAAACCAGTAGAGCTTTAGTCACATCATATACGTCTAGATTCTTTCATTTTATGCATTTTACATATGTTTATAGTATACATCATATTTTATACTTTTTTTTTTTATTTTAAAGAAATCTTAGCAGGCATTTGAGTATCAAGCAAAAAATAATATCCTTTGCCTAACCTTGTAGATTCTGCACATATGAAATATTCTTTACCAGGTGTTGAAATCGTAGAAATTTCTTGTCGAGTCAGACTTTGTAGTTGTAAATGCAATATACTCGTACATGTACAGTTTATGAAATATAAAATCAATGTTTGTTACATGTACACGCAGCTGTTGATCATTTAGAATTGATGCACCCTTCATTTTGTCACCGGATAGTCACATTTATATACTAAAAGTATATCACTGGCATAAAAAATATGTCCCATTCATGTATATGTATATTATTTCATATATTTGAGCATAAATTGGTAACTCATGTAATTATTTTAATTGAACCAATCATAATTAAGTCATACATTATTTCATAAATTGACCAAAATCAACAGCTAAAGCCAAATTCAGAATAGAGCATTTAGAGATACTTTGTGAAAATTCAAGTGATGTTGAATAAATGATGAATTATATGTAGAATTTATAATGCATTGAATTTTTGTTTTTAATATTTCAGGCATTGACATATTATTTTCTAGTGCATGTTTCAATTCTATAGAGATAAATATTGAGCCCTGTGATGCCCCATTCCTGGTTCCAGCTCCTAAGGTTGCTGTATACAGGACAAATTTCGCTCCTGTTTTATTTTTGACCTGTCTACCCTTGCTGCATTTTAGTTGGCAAATTTAAAATGAAAAAAAGACAATTTCAAATGGACAAAAGACAATAATAATGTCTTCAGCAAAACTTTGAGTGAATTTAAAGTGGGGCATAATTGTTTGGAATAAGGGCAAAAATAATATAAGGCAAATTGACCTTGTATACAGTAATTGTGTTAAAATTTACATGATGTGCATGTAATATGTCTTTACAATGCTTTTTGTTTCTTTGTATTTTACATCTGTTTATTGTAGTTATATTGATTATTGATAGATTACAATAAAACTATGTCTAATCTAAATGATCTTCACTGTCTTCCTTTCTCAAGTTTCTGTCGTAATTTTTTTTCCCATAGAGCCACTTCTCTTAGAATTAGGTCAAATTTAAGTTTGATACCTTGAGAATTTGCTGAGAATCTGCAGAAAGAAATTAACAGAGACATATGTCATCTTTTTATTAGCATGTACATGTCATACAATACATGTGTATTTATAAATGCAGTTGGATGCAGCTTCATGCCTTTCCCATGTTCTATTTATTATACTGCACACTAAAAGTTCTGATAATGTGCTATTTGTTTAGCAATTAGATTAATCTGTTGTTGGATCTAAACTAAAATAGTTTATAAATCAATTTTTAATCAATTCAAGCATGCATTCTTAAAATTTTGATAGATGAATACATATAAACAAAAATTTATTTGCAGGTTCCCAATTTCTGTAAACAACAGTGATTTCTGTTCTTTGAACATTTTTCCCAAGGAAAGGGAGGGGGGGGGGGGGGTAAAGCCCAGATACTGGTACTCTATGTTGAATGATACATATAAGCTCAGTTTTTACACCTCGTACAATATATTTGACTCAATGTCCAAAAAACACATTGATTTAGTGTAGAATGGGGCTTTAATTGAGAAACATTCCAACTTTCATTGATGTTAGATTAAAATGATGAATATGCAAGGTATACCATTACTAGTATATAGTCACCTTTGAATTTAAACAAGCAATCGTATTTACTTATGACATACACATGATCTTGACATGTGAATAAATTTTGGCTATATGCAGCACTATCTGATCTTGCAAAAAACTTTAAAAATTCAAATCAAGATCCAGATATTGAAAATAATCTTGGCTGATCGTCAATGGCATCGTACGGCGGTGGCGGATCAAAGCGAGGTGTGTACGGAGGGGGCGATACTGGATGGCTCTGCTGATGGTCAAACTGACCATGCGATAATGGGTCAATTGATAACGGCTGTGATGTCCAGACATCCCTCGTCTGTTCTAGTCCCCACTCCTCAGGATAATGTTTCTCTGTAAATAGCAATCATATAACTGTCATTTTCCAGTCCACTCCATTTGTCATTTTCCCCTCAGGGGCTGGCTAAACAACATTGCAAAGCAAAACGTTTTAAACAGACTTGAACAGCTTTGAAGTTATGTTAAATAATGCTTACTGGACATGTCTACGTAATGGAGTCCCCAAACACAGCTCCAACACCAGCCCACTAATATAAAGCCACTCAGGACTAGTTGTAGTACACCTATGGACAGGTTACATAAACACGTGGTCAATCGGTCACCTGTATTCATGTCCGTGTTCATGGAGCAGCAAAAGGCAGCAAACCCCGACACAATAGTTCCTGTTCCAAACAACAGAAAGTTAAACATGAAAACATATGGGAAAGATGGATATAAGCGATTCGTCGAGGGATGAGGGTGTTGCACCTAGCAATTTTTTGAACACTATAATAAAAGCAAAAAATAGACCCTGTAAGGTATTTTTATCACATTTTTTTTTTACCATCTCACCCAAAACGGACACGTCAGTTGCAATCATAAAGAAAGTTGCAGACTTTTTTCTGTCAGCTGGAATCAATGCTATAGTTGAATGATAAACTCGGGGGTGGATATTTGCCTGGACACAAGGGGTGGATGTAAGACTTACCGGAGCCCGGAAATATGAAGTTCATGGCGCAGCAGGTGAAGGCGAGGCATGGTGGCATGGCGGGGGTTATAACGCGGTCCGAAAAATCATCGTGGCACACAGACATAATGATCCTAATTTTATTTAACTACAGAAAAAACTTTCTCTTAAGCATCGTCAGTTGATGGCCTGTTTTACACGAAAGGTCAAATTGTGGTCAAGAAGTAATTGTTACATAATATGCCATAATTTAAATATCAGGACCCCATCCAACCCATTATTCGAATACGACGAACCATTGGTCAACACAGTCACTCTACGAAAATATTTAACTTTTATTTTGGAAATAAAGTTAACATCATATATGGAACTGAATTCAGTTCTTGTAGTGTCCATTCAGTGGTACACAATTATAAAAATATATTTGTTCTTTTCTGTGGCATCTGGGATTACTCTGTCGCCTAGGACTGTCTTGTATCACTAAAATATAAACATACGTAAAATATTAATAATATAACATTTTTACGAACTAAGTATAAGACAGTCCGCATTTTCACAAGTAACATTTTCAAAAAAAAAGTTTGACAACTTTTTCCTCATTTGTTTTTACGCTAAAAAAAGAAATTTGAAAAAAAAACCAGAAGGGGTGTCTTTAAATCTTCAAGATAACAATTTCATGGTTTTCCGGGACACTGATACACAATTCACAGTGAACATGCAGAATACGGTGCAAATTCATGAATTCGGGATATCATGCCTTATTTTACTCGTGCTTGATGTAATTTAAGGTAATTGTATATTTAAATTAGCAATTTTCAATGCAATACTATATTTACGGCTATGCCCCTGATAATCAAGCTTTCGTAACTGTGATATTGCTGGTCTTCCCTCGCTTACTTGAAGACCAGGTCCCGCCGGGATCATGCAACAAATTTAGAATGGAGCGTATATAATTAGACTAAACAAATGTGAATGAAACTGTGCATGACACCAACTTATTATTGAGCCGACACTTGAGAGATGCCTAAATTTATTGTAAAAGATTTTACAACGATGTGGCAATGCTTAAAAGTTGGCACAGGATGCAAGTATCAGTTGTCCTGTTTTTGTTGCATTGAACATGATTTTCGTCGGAGAAGAGCAGAGGGCCATTGGTGAAGCCAGTAATGGGCTTACCGCCTCGTATAGCTTTCATAGACGACATGACAATCATTAAGTCAGTTATTGCAGCCAAGCAAACACTTCATGAACTGAATTCTGTCAGCAGTTGGACAAGAATGAAAGTGAAACAAAATAAGTCTCGAAGTTTGAAGGAAAGGAAAAGTGGACGCAGATTCGGAAGGGCAATACCAACCTGCAGTGTCAGAGAGACCTGACTGAAACAGAGGACATATGGTAGGTGGACTGCATATATAAAGCACAGATCTAGTAACACGAGATAATACGTCGCTAGCTGTTATCGCTATTGGTGTATGATGTACCTATATCAAGGTAGAGAGGAAACAACTACAAAGGATACCTAGCTGCAAAGATGGGTTGAACACTTAAGAAGAAAACTTGTGATTCTGTTCAAGATATATCTTGCCAAAGCTTTTTTTTTTTTAAAATTAACTGTTCTTCATGACCTCCCCCTCCCCCATACTTTTAGGATTTTCACACCTGAAAAAGACGTTGAAAATAGGATGAGTAAGACTACAGACAGATGTCAGGCACTCTTTGATCAGAAACCATCCCTCGAGTCAATGGCTCTGGTGAGTTGAGTTATTTTTACCTCATCCGGTACTTTGACTTCTCAATTACAGTAATAAAAAGAACTAATAGAGTAATAGTTAAACATACCATGCTTTTGTTCCACATGGTTGACATACGTCTTTTGGATCCTGGCACAGGGGTTTACCAGGCTGGTAGTGGAATATCGTCCCGTCAGAACACTGCATTACCCTGGCCAGCCCTCCCTGACACATGTAATATAACCGACAGTCTCCCCCCGGGTCAGAATATATTCCAGTATCACTACCCGTACATTCTGGTCTTCGCCCTCCCTCGGCTTTGGCAATGTCAAAAGCACTTGTACATTTGTTTTCATGGAAAATCATTTGTTTCCCAAACCTGTCTTTCTGACACTGGGAGACGTACACAGTTCTGTTCTGGTAGCACGCCATGTAATATGGGCTGTTTGGTTTCATGGGGTTACGGTGGATCCCGTCCGCCATATCTACACAAGTTGGGTGGTCAATAGAGCAAGACTTACAAACACTCAGGCATTTTTGTTTCCAATAGTCACCTATGAATAAAACAAAAAAACTTTATCTTTAGCTTCAAGACACAGAAATTAGTAAAAAAAAAAATTATGAATACATAAAAGATATGACTGAACGTACAGAAATCCAACAGAATTTGGCGCCTGCCACAGTCTACCCTGTAAAAGGGTTCACATGTTCCGCTTGTGGTGGAGAAAAGTTGAGGATAAGGACACTCGTCTAAAAACTTTTCCTCTGGTCTGGCGGGAATGTTGCCAGACGGCGCGCTGCAGTTATAGTAGAGCTGACAATAAGATGGATGAGATAGCAGCAAGCTCTTCCCTTTGTCACACTGACTTGAAATGATGGCTGACGTCACTGACAAATCAGGAAAATACAGAATCAAATCAAAGGCTTCAAAGGTTGCACGATGATTTAATTTATTCGAGTCAGAAGATCTGGGGAGACTCACCGAGAGTACAGTCCGATCCCGTATACCCGGACCTACAGTAACACCGGTAGGTGGCGCCAAACTCCGTACAATAACCGCCATTCTTACACGGGGAGTTCCTGCACGGATGCATCAACATAGCTATAAAAGGAAAGATAGTGGCAAATGAAACGACGTATGAATCAAAAAAGCTTTCAAAATAAATTCATATTTCGATTTGACGATTTTTACCTGTTTCACACAGACGGCCTGTGAAATTTTCCGGACACGCACATCTAAACGCATTAGCTTCAGTGGTTTGAAAACAGATGCCACCATTCATACAGGGCTTTAAAGAGCAGGGATCTGGTAAATATACTTATAGATGTTAAAGCTTCTAAACTGAATGCAGAAAATTTCTAAATCTAAATTATAGTAGTACGTATGGGGCGTTTAAGATAATATGATATGTACAAAACCTTGCGTTTGATCACACTGTTTCCCTGTGTAGCCCGGTAAGCAGAAACATTTGAATTGTGTTGTTTGCACACTGCTACAGATTCCAGAGTTCAAACAAGGTCTGCTGGAGCAGGGATTGCCTATACCTACAGTAAAAAAAAACTTTTATAATATCTTTATATTGCCATTCTTAGATTACTCATTGCTGTGAAACACTGTTAACACTGAGACCAACCAAAACAATTTTATTGCACGTATCTGTGATCAGTGTCAGAGGGTAGAGATAAACAGGTTCATGTTGTAAATATGATGTGAAGTTTTTCACTTACTCATTGTTTCGTTACACTTTTATAATATCTTTATATTGCCATTCTTAGATTACTCATTGCTGTGAAACACTGTTAACACTGAGACCAACCAAAACAATTTTATTGCACGTATCTGTGATCAGTGTCAGAGGGTAGAGATAAACAGGTTCATGTTGTAAATATGATGTGAAGTTTTTCACTTACTCATTGTTTCGTTACACAAGGGTCCACTGAACTTTGGTCGACAGTAACAGATAAATGAGCTCCCTACTGTCCCAGAACAGTAACCCTCGTTATGACAGGGATTGGGAGTACAAACATCTTCCACTAATTAAAGAAAAATAAATAATACAGAAATGGTACATAATACTACTAAAAACTTCAAGACATTTATGAAACTTTTTTCGATAGTGCGGTGGGGAGGGGGGGGTGAAACTGATTCCCATTTCCGTGTTCAAGAAAGCTGTCTCTCCGTTCAACAAAAGCACTGTTTTCTTTGCTCTTGGTGACCCTTTTTCTCGTCACTGAATATCAGACGAACGTTGGCTGCGTTTCCAATCATGAGATTTCTGACTCTTTCTCCCTTTATCAAGAACACAAGTTATCTCTTCTCTAAACCTTATTTTTAAAGCAGATGGGTCAATAAAGAGTCTTTATGAGGATACTCACTAGACCTAGTTAGAATAATCTAACTGTGTCTTGGTACGATCCCTCGCCACAGTGAAGGAGGATGCCACGTCAAATTTTTATTTCAAAGATCACCGGGACGAGAATACATCGCCGCTATATCTAAATGTCGAGTTGAAGGCCAGAAGAAGGTTTTCTTCTTTTGACGTGCAAGATTTTTGATAAATTCTGCATCATATGAATTCCAATATAGGTCTGCTAATATTGAACGGGCGCAATTGGTACCCATGGGAATTCCAGTAGATTGTTCGAAGACCTGGTCTCCAAAAACCACATACTAGATATTGTCAATCAGAAATTCAAGCATGTCTTTGATGTCAACTTCCGGGTACTTGTGTTACAATCAGAATAAGTTTAAATAATATAATTTTGCACATGACAAATGAAAAGGTAAGTGAATTTACGAGTTCCATTTTTATTGAAAAAGCAGCAGTCAATGATATCAAAAAGCCTGGACTATAATTTGTCGTGGGAAATGGTTGTGTAAAAAGTTGAAAAGTCTTAAGTTTTTTTAAAGCTGTTGATTTTGGTAAATTCTTGTGATTTTCCAAAATGTCTCTGGAATTTTTAAGTATATCCACATCTGATTTAATGAGATTTACACCTTTTCTCGAATATATTGTTGCACAGTACGTGTACTCTTGAAGTTTCTCCTTCATTGCCGTTAGTGAGGAGTAAAAAAAAAAAAGGCTTGGTTCAACATTTACTGGAACCTGCTATGTGTCTTTATTTGTAAGGATTTTTATGAAGTTTCGGAATCCAGTATAGATATGGTAATTCAAATTCATTTTGGTTGTTTGGAATATTAAAAATATTCAGAACTGACATATGATATGTGATTTTGATGAATTTCTTCCTTAGAAACGGAACTATGAGTATAAGTTGGATTACCACTTGTAGAATTAAAATCAAATATTTATTTAGTTTATTTCATCTTGCAATTCTGTTGAGTTGCGGAGATTATCACAAAACTGTCAGGAATGTTAACTTATTTCTTAAAAAATACAAGCAAACTGAACTTTGAAGAAAAAGTTTCAACTCACGTTTGGCTACTTCAGTTTCACAATGTCGTCCTGTGTAGAGAACGCCTCCAGGCCCTGGAGAACATTGGCATTTGAAGCCATTCCTACCATCCAAACAAATCCCGCCGTTCAGACAAGGTCTGCTCATGCATTCGTTTTCATCTTTCAGATTTTTATGAAAAACAACATTTTTTTTAAAAATGCGACAACACACGCCAAAGAATTTCAGATTCTATATTTATACATTTTTTAATCCTTACCGATTTGACATCTTGGTCCCTGATATCCAGGAGGACAGGAGCAGAGATAAGACTGACCATTAGAGGAGGGGAGACATCTACCCCCGTTTTTACATGGGCTACCACTGCAGGGATCAATAACTATAAACAAGAAATACTGGTGTTAATTAAATACGGTCCGCAAGATAAAATCTCTGGTCATCTTATAGTGTATAACAATATCAATCTCTTACTTTTTCCTGTCTCGGGAATGGTACTACATTCCGATTCTCTCGACCAACTACATCCTGTTACCCCTTTATAAGTAGGAAATAGACCCAGCGGGCATGGTTCTGGTACGGCTTGTCCGAAGATACACCTATATCTGACGCAGTTCTCAACCATGTACTCCCTCCCCACTAAACATAAAGGCGTCGCTGCACAGACACCGAAAAATACTATCGACACAAACTTCTCCATCTTACAAAATACTTCAATCATATCAAATCTAACTTTAATATATTGGTTTCTTTAGAAGCCACAGCTATAGCTAGAAGGAAGATTCTATCTTTCCTCGCTCCCGTAAATAAAGACGTAAAACTACCTCAGTCCGCTGGCGAAAACTTACCACGGTCCTGCTGACTCACTGGACATCTTTAAAAACCAAAGGATGAAAATCAGCAAAATATAGAATATACAGCCATGAGCATGCCCAATTAACGGTCACCCAAGTATAACACGATCCTGTAAAGGATAGAATTAGCAGTAACTCATAAAATACAACGTTTTATTTAACTGTAGTTGACAATGCTAAAACTGAATTCCAGGTCAACAAACCTACATCATTCTGTGGCATAAAGGACCTGCTATATAATCCCTTCTCATAGTTTTCATTTCACTCCTGTCTCTCTTATATAGTCTATGGCACGCCAAATCCACGAAAATTAGCAAAACATAGTTTCACAGTCGATAAACTAGGTTTATCGGTTGTAAACTGTTTACGGATGTAAACTATAGAACAACGTTAATCTATATTTTACATCTGTAAACCATAGTTAACGCGATAATCTATGTTTCACAACCGTAAACTATACTTAACATATATTTGCGATCGCAAAACATAGATTATCTGATGAATACAGTTTCACGATTTGTAAACTATAGTTTACAAACCGTTAACTATAGTTAACGATCTGATAAATATAGTTTCACGATTTGTGAAACTATGATTAACACCTCTTAACTATAGTTTACGATTGTAAACTATAGTTTACAAACGTGAATCTATGTTTATCAACAAAATCTATTGTTAACGCTTTATTCAGACAGATAAACTTAGATTAGCATCGTAAACTATAGTTAACGACCGTTAAATATAGTTTTAATAAAACTATACTTAACGAATCGTTAACTATACTTAACGAATCATTAACTATAGTTTACGGTTTGTAAACTATAGTTTACAGTTGATAAACTTAGTTTATCAATTGTGAAACTAGGTTTATCTCATTTTTGTGAATTTGGCGTGCCATAATAGTCATTGTAATAAACATTAACAGTTCATACAATCATGGACTGTAAAGTTTTCATACTTTATCAGTGATCGTGCAGTCCCCAAACACTGGAATCCTCTGAAATCTGAGAACAGTCGTTTTATTTTATCAATCAATTTTTTCCACCTATTATAAATTCTGCAAATTCAAAAATCCTTGAAAGAGGATTTCTTCTATTTGAAGCATGTTCATGATAAAGGGCTAACATGTATAAATCTACTATCATACTGTTGCTTAACTACAGAAGTGTAGCTCTCTGCTGGAGAAACTTAATCTGTTCGAATTTTCTCAAGCTGAAAGCTACAGTTCTGCAGCTACTGTTACTTGTGCAGTGCCATGCACCCCCTCTCATCTCATTTAGCAAACAACTAATAATTCACTGCAGCTTTCAACGTTTTTTTTTAATTTTAAACCTAATATTACTATAATAAATGTTCAAGTTATCTCCCCCTAACCTTTTACTCAATGATTTTATGCAAATTCTCAGTCGTCGTCACCTAGGTACAGACTTTATACTATATAAGTCTTTCGGCAATCGATTAAAGATCAGATAGCCTTGAGTGTAAAGGTCAGTAACTTGCTGATCCATGAGATGCACTCACGAAACATACTGATTCACAAACCAACGGTATATACTAGTAATTGTATTGGCCACACAAACCTCAAAGGAAACTATGCTCAATGGAGACACTGTATCTCTTTTATTTATCAATATAAGGCACAAAACATTATATAATTGTAAACTCAAAATCATGTGTGTGATAAAAAGTTTCATGCCTCTGCCAGGAAATTAAATGGTCGGAACACATAATGAATATCCCTTTCCATTGGTTTTCGGACGTCTCCACTGTGCTGAGAGAAAATCAGTTGAATTTTGGTTTGCCTCCTTATATTGATAACAGTCAGAAAAGTTAGGTGGAGATTCATATACTATCATTCCCAAAACAGCGTGTCACTTTGCTTGATCCTTGATTACCATATCATTCATTTGGATGTTTGATTTGAATGAAATCAATACTACTTTGTATATAAAAAACAGAATCCAACAATACCCGATAACACTGACCAATTGTATGGAATGGCCGTTTTCCAGCGCGGCATTTGTAGTCACCGATAACACGTGGTCATAAATTTTAAAAGCACGTTAAAGTTTTTGTGATTTGATAAATTTTTATACGTATACATATTTAAAGCATGAAATAAGTAAGGCTATACTTTGAAACTATTATAATATATATTATATTGTATAAAGCGATCAATTCCATTATTATGAGGATAAAAACTTGCTTTGCCTATCCACATGTGACTATCGTTTACTGCATTCAATACGATTTGTCAGTAATGTAAGTGGTATTATATTCATATTTCAAAAGTATTTGATTTCATTTAATGAAATTCAAACAATTATGGTAATCAATATGTGAAACTATACCACGCTCGACCAAGCAAAGTGACACGCTGTTATTGGAATGATAGTACATAACATAATTGGCCTTGTCGTTATTTGCATTTCACTCATTTAAAGAGTTTAAATTTTATTTTATTTATAGATTTTAAATTATTTATACATAAATAATTTAAGATCGTGTTATTTTTTATCTATTTCTTATGGTGTTATAGGTTTCATGTACATGTATTTTGCTCGGCCAAGTAAATAAAAACTAAGTCATATTATGTCTAAGTATCATATTATGTCTAAGTATCATATTATGTCTAAGTATATATTATATCGAAAGAATTTGATGCATTGCCAATAAAATTCAATACTAAAATGATTTGCTGAAACACACCCCTACAGTGTATCTTTAGCATAATAGATCTGTTATGATCCCTCCTTACAGTTCTCACTTCTGTCATATTCTTTTACTCCCGAGACAGGAGTCTCATAGTCACTGGATTTCATAGTCATTGGATTAAAAATTAACAGTTCATACAATCATAGACTGTAAAGTTTTCTGACTCTATTAGTGATAGTGCAGACACTAAATAATTGGAATCCCTTAAAATCAGAGAACAGTCGTTTTATTTCATCAATCAAAATTTTCTTTCACTTATTGTAAATTCTAAAAATTTAATCCCTGAAAGAGGAGGATTTCTTCTATTTAAAACATTTTCATGATAAAGAGCTAACATGTATAAATTTACTATCATACTGTTACTTAGACTTGTAGCTCTCTGCTGGAGAAACTTGATCTGTTACTTTTCTCAAGTGCTGCAGCTGCCAGTGTCATGCACCCCTCTCATCCCATTTAACAAACGACTAATAATTCACTGCAGCTTTCAACGGTTTTTTTTTTATTTTAAACCTTATATTACTATAATAAATGTTCAAGTTATCTCCCCTAACCTTTTACTCAATGATTTTATGCAAATTCTCAGTCGTCGTCACCTAGGTACAGACTTTATACTATATAAGTCTTTCGGCAATCGGTAAAGGATCAGATAGCCTCAAGTGCACAGGTCAATAACTTGCTGATCCATGAGATGCACTCACGAAACAAACTGATTCACAAACCAATGGTATACTAATATTTGTAATGGCCACTCAAACCTCAAAGGAATTTATGCTCAAATTGGAGACTGTATCTCAAAATCGTTCTTTTGTTTATCAATATCAGGCACAAAACATACTGTAAACTCAAAATCAGGTGTGTGATAAAAAGTTTCATGCCTCTGCCAGGAATTGGTCGGTACATATATTGAATATCCTTTTTCCATTGGTTTTCGGACGTCTCTTCTGTGTTGAGAGAAAATCAGTTGAATTTTGGTTGCCTCCTTATATTGATAACAGTCAGAAAAGTTAAGTGGAGATTCATATATATAACATAATTGGCCTTGTCGTTATTTGCATTTTACTCTTTTACGGAGTTTTTGTTTTATTTCTAAATTTTAAAATTATTTGTTCATAGATAAGTTAAGATAATGTTATCTTTACCTATTTCTTATGGTGTTCTATAGGGTTCATGTATTTCGCTCGGCCAAGTAAATAAAAATTAAGTCATATTATGTCTAAATGAATTATATCGAAAGAATTTGATGCATTGCCAATATAATTCAAGCAAACAGTACACGGAAAAATGGGGGGGGGGGGGGTAATTCCAGGTGAAACACTCCTCTATCTTTAGCATAAAGGATCTGTTATGATCCCTCCTTACAGTTCTCACTTCTGTCAAATTCTTTTACTCCCGAGACAGGAGTCTTAATTATAGTCACTGGATTTCATAGTCATTGGATTAAAAGTTAACAGTTCATACAATCATAGACTGTAAAGTTTTCTGACTTTATTAGTGATAGTGCAGACACTAACTAATTGGAATCCCTTAAAATCAGAGAACAGTCGTTTTATTTTATCAATCAAAATTTTCTTTCACTTATTGTAAATTCTACAAATTTAATCCCTGGAAGAGGATTTCTTCTATTTAAAACATTTTCATGATAAAGAGCTATCATGTATAAATCTACTATCATACTGTTGCTTAACTACAGAAGTGTCTCTGCTGAAGAAACTTGATCTGTTCGAATTTTCTCAAGCTGAGAACTACAGTTCTGCAGCTACTGTTACTTGTGCAGTGCCATGCATCCCGTCTCATCTCATTTAGCAAACAACTAATAATTCACTGCAGCTTTCAAAGTTTTTTATTTGGATTTTAAACTTAATATCACTATAATAATTGTTCAAGTTATCTCCCTCAACCTTCTACTCATTGATTTCGTCGTCACTTAGGCACACGCTTTCAAGCTATATAAGTCTTTCGGCAATCGATAGAAGATCAGATTGCCTCAAGTGTACAGATCAATGACTTGGTGATTCTAAGATGCACTCACGAAACAAACTGATTCAAAAACCAATGGTACATTTCTAAAGGCCACTCAGACCACGAAAGATAATATACTCATGGGAGACATTGTTAGGGCTGGGTATTGGCCATATAAATTTTGTATTGCGATATTTTTAACTGTATTGCGATATGTATTTCAATATAACGAAAATAAAATAGCATTTTCTTATTATATTTCCTTTCATTTATATGCAGAATGTACATAACTATGTAACCAAAAGAAAAAAAATCTTGATTTTTTTTTATGTTATGCTCTGAAATACACCCATAAAGTAGCTTCTGTTGTACTTTTTGGCTTCATAAAAAGTCTTTCTTACATTTACTTTTATATTTATGATTAAATTCCTTAGAAGTATTTTGCTGGAATATCAATATTACAAAAACGTACTGCATTCGATATTTTTTGTCATTGTATTGCAATATACCGAAATATTGATATTTTTGCCCAGCCCTAGACATTATATCTCAAAATCAGGTGTGTGATAAAAAGTTTCATGCCTCTGCCAAAAAAAATGGCCAGATGTATAACTGTATAACTGACAAGAGTTGATAATCTCAATATTTATAATTATAGTTATAGCACAAATGAAAGCCTTGATGTCAGGTATTTGTCAAAAATTTACTGGTTTATGAGATATAGCCAATATTCCAATAAAATGATGCACGTCACACAAATGACCACAGCATTAGCTCTTTGAGCTGTTGCCCCAGAAAAGACAGAAAAAACACTGTTCAAGCTTTGTATCATTTTTTTTTTATTTAATATAATATGTAGAACTACATGCACTAGTAAAAAGGTAAAAATCTAGTAAAGTACAACCTACAAGTGCACAGCACCTTTGACAAATTCACCTCCTTATCAAAAACATTCAGGTCTGTGTTGTAATGGGTGTGATCACTGACATACACAGACAGGAGGGGGAGGTACAAGCCTGGTCCCTGGTTATACCTCACAATAAAAAACAATGGGACTCTCTCCATAATAATACTTCGTAACTTCATGACAAATGTAAGCTCTACCAATTCATGCATGAAATGTTCATGTTTGGCTAAATCTTGTATAAATAACTATAGGCCTATTAAGTAATATTAAACTTTGACACAATGTTTATTCAAATGTAAACACAAAAAATAACCCAATCTGTGCAGACTTCAAATACATGTATGTGTTTATATCATGATCGTATGAAATGATTGCAATAACAGGACAATTTTTAATTAAAACATATTTAGCCTTAAATTTAAAAAAAAATTCAATTAATGATTTATCTGCACATGTATACATTACTTAAATTATGTTTCACATACAAAATATAAAAAGAAACATTTTAATTACCAAACAGAAATATCTTGAGCTGCCATTTCTTTCATTTCAATTTTTAAAAAGTTTCATATACAAACATTTAATTTACTCAATAGCCAGAAAAAGAACATACACGCACAAGACATTACTAAATAAAGAGCAATGCTCCCCTGGCCTCATTTGGCCCGTAAAATTTCTGAAAATTTCAAACATATCAAATTTGAAAAGGAGTGGTCCTTGTGGAAAAAAATATCCATATAAAGTTTTAAAAATATTACAGTGCTATGATGTTTTGTTTTAACCCGTGTGTGTCTTTTAAACAATAGAGCAGCAAATGTAAATTTAGACTAGAATATATAAATTTGTGATGATATACATTTACTGTAGACTTTTTCATTCATTTTGCCATCTTTTTTTTAATCTAAAGAATGAGTCCATATTAAAGACTGTGTCTGTGGGTAAAAAGGGTAAAATGTTTTTAAAAAGGGGAGGGAGAGAAAACACCCTATTTCTTTCCCTTGTACAGACATTTACATGTATGATCAAAGTAAACAAAAAAAAAATATATATATGGTGACCAGATCTCTTCACAATGTAATTTTTCCCCCCACAAAACATAATGAGTTGCATCATTCTTCCCCTTTCTAAGATATTTCTATCAGAATGACCAATATAAATGTACGCTTTTCAATATATCAAAATGAGTGCAACCTATGATCCCAAATTAGCACGACCAAATAAATTCCTATAATGCCATTTCAAAAGCTTATTTGGATTAATTATTCTAATACCTTGGTTTTTTTTTTTTAATAGAATGGTCTTACATATAATTATATCTTCCTGTACAAGCCAAAACTAGTCGTTTTCATAGTCTGTTCAATATACAGTACATGTATACAACTTACATGTACATTCATCAGTATTAAATTTTATAGTAAATGGAAGCATGAAGTCTCTACTTTATTGTTTGAAGATGGAGATCAGATTTTACAGTTGATAAATGGTACAAAATGAGTTGATTATCAATAGACAGGGCCATTTTATACACAGAGTTCTCCATCCTCCGTACTAGTTTTAAGTCTCCTTAGTATTTATACATGATAACTAGAATACCTTCACTTATTTACCTGTTATAATTAGCTATACAACAAATGATTTATCACAAAATATATGATAAAATTATAATAAAAAGGGTCATAATGCTCATCTGATATTTTTTTTCATATGACAGTCTTGACAAGTTCAAAGTCTTAGCTTGAAAAGGTGTCTTCAAATTCATGAAACTCTACCCTATTTATCTCCTCTTCATTAAAAAAAAAACACACATAAGACACAATTTTATGTTACTTTTAACAGAGACAAGGGAAACAACTGACTGAGATAAACTTTGATATGAAAAGCTCTGTCGAGCCTTGTGACCAGGTGACCTAGTGATAAAAATGCCTTTAAAAGAAGTAATCTGTTAAGAATTACCAATGCTGGGAATGAAAACTACCTCTTACAACCTACTGTGATATAGAAAGGAAAGGACTGTTTGTCCTAATCAAGTCTTGTTTGAGCATTATGAAGTAAAAATTGTAACCATAAAAACACTTGATAGTTATGTCTGTGGAGAGGATTTTAAAAACATTGTTTCTATGTACAAAATGAGCAATATTATATCACACTATCAATATAAAATGAATTTATGAGGATGAAAAAAATGATTATCTAATATTCATATGTACTTTGGCACAAATATACACATCTAAAATAGCAAAAGCAAACAGCATGTGCTGCATAGACAGTCAATGTTGGCATTGTGATGTTTTCATTGGCTTAACTAACCTGGGGATTCTCTGAGAGTCAGATCTAAATATAGAGCACAATTAAAGCTTTGTAAAATATCATATCAAAATACACGAGGATAAAACTACCTAAAAACGACATAGAAATCAGCTAACAATGCACTAACAGCAGTATTGTCATTGGTTATGTTAAAAATTGTTTTCGTTTTCTTGAAATATGGCACACAGCTGTTAAAGTAAAAGAATAAATCAATATGAAACAAAAAGCAAACACAAGACAACTAAGAGTCATGGCAAGTCTCAGCCGTAAATCAGAAGTTCTCAGTCCAACTGCAGGTTTATCTTGTCCATCAGTTGATCAACTCCCCACAATTTGTCAACCAGTAGGTATCAACAAGCAGCTCAACTCCTCTAGCAGTACAGTTCAGAATCCATTGCATGTCGAACCTGCTCCAATTTGTAAGTCAGCCGATTCTTCTTTGCAAATTCATCTTCCTCTAATGCCATCATGATCTTAAAATTCAAAATAATTTCTTTAAATCAGTACCAGTATTTAATTCACAACATTCTTATATGTTCAACAGTGAAATACTGTAATTTATTTATCAAATTTGTCAAGAGACATTTT
>NW_026928637.1:0-225000 GCF_032062105.1 Saccostrea cuccullata | reverse complement strand
TCCACGCGTGTCGTGGAATCATCGTCTTGTAGAATCAGTCGCCCGCCTTTGTTCATGTTGGCCCACTCTGTGGTATGAGCAGATTTATCATACAAAACTGGAACCAATAACAGAATGTTAACCCACTCTCACTGATAGAGACCTTGCTTGGATGATGGCGATGATGACGTGTAAATGAGGACGATGATAATGAAGATGACAGTTAGATGAATAGCCAAACCACACAGGAGTAAACTACTAAGGATCTTAATCAAGGCGTAATCTACATTTAGGGCATCTTGAAGCTATTTAGCTATTTTATTTTTTGTTTTTTGTTTTTTTAATTTTTATATTATTTTAATGCACTAGTAAGCATTAAGAAAAACTCACTATGGAACTCTAAATCAATCCCCAAAATTTGACTACTAAATGTGAGAAAGAGAATACAAACACCTATTACACAATATACAGGAATTCAAAATACTGAAACCTTGCACATTTTATCTTTTTTTTTTTTTCTAAATCATGCTTGCAAAACACAAACATGAAATTTTTATATTTCTGATGTCAAATGGAGCTTTATTCAGGCTGGGATGCTTGCTTACTAATTTAACTTGCTATTGAAAAAAATACATATGGTGTTTCTTGTGTTTATCAAAAATTATAAATAAGATTAACCAGCTTCGTGATTGTGTGACTTTATCTTAAATTGAACAAATTCAGTAACAGAGAAATGATCCCAATATTCCAGTCAAAATATGCAGGTTTTAATTAAATCACAGAGTTATGTTAGTAATTAAACAATATCATCGCCCCTATTTGACAGTGCTGCATACCTTTGTATTATTATCAATATGAAAGACAAACTTCATTATCCTCCAAGCATGATGTCTATACTCTTACACTCATAATCCTAACAAACTCTTTAACTCAACAAATTCAGACTTGCCTACATATCAAGACAGTCTTGACTTAAAGTATATATATCTACCTATCAAAAAGAACCTTAGCTATTAGTGTCTATAACAATCAATAGTCTTGACAGCATGTCTATAACTCTTTGTGTCTAAATCTGTCCATAAACCCTTGAATGTCAGTGTTTACATATACATCTACAAATAAAACCTTGCTATTAGTGTTTGTCTATATTTTTCACTTAGTCTTATAGACAACATTTATAGAGAGATCTATTTATTTCAGAGAGATGTACATTTTAAACGGAATAATAACTGCCAGTTTGTGTGTCTGTGAACAAAGCTGAAAAGAGTTTGTCTGTGATTTGCACAAGAATTTTGTCATTCAAACCACTGGTTTGAAGAGAGTTTGATGACGTACATGTTTTTAAATGTTTGTCCCTCTGGTTTGAGAGAGTTTGTCTGTGATTTGATTACTGATCACTTATTTTCGACACCTTATTTTCACGAAAAGCCATTAGCGTTTTCACGAATTATGGTCATTGCTCTATATAATCTTAAGGAATACAATTAAATGCGAGAATGAAATTTTCGTATTTTTTACCCGAAAATAAAGTTCTTGCGAATAACATGATTTACCTCTTCTTTGACTGGTCGACTGCTGTAGGGAACATGTTTATACAGTACATCCAGAATCTTCTCCTTCACCTGGGTAATGGTGTCACAATCCAGAACTCGCACTGGAATCGGCGAGGCAAACTCATGCAGATCAGTTACAAAGATCTCCTGCAACACAATAAATTCATTCTAAAAAATGTAATCAGATCATTTTGAGTATAACCCCTCACAGATTGTATCACTTACCATTTGTCTGTAATCCAACTGTTGACGAATTAGTTTATCCTCACTCAATGAGAATCTAGCTTCACTGGTAACCATGTCCACTGGTCCCTTAGACACTTGTTTTTTCATGGCTTGGTACAGTAAAAATAAGGGCTCTCCGGCACAATCCTGTCATAAAACTGGCTTGTCAACATTTTTTTCCCACATGTTCCATTATATATGCTACAGTTCTTTCTCTATTGTAATATGAATATTCTCAACAATGAACAAACGACTTTAATATTACCTTCAAGAATTTGTACAGTAAGAAGGTGAACCAGTTTGTCAACATTTTCTCAGCCACAGATTCTGTCCTGTAATTGTGTTACACAGTGTAATTAGTGGGATATAAAGAACACTGAAGGACCTAACACATTAGACACAATTAGGATTCTTTAATCATCCTTCATATTTACAGATATTTATAAAAATTACAAAAATGCTGTGCATTTGTTTGTTATTTGTTAAATACTATAAGGTGCTTATGGGACAATGATTTAAATGATTATATCATATTTATTAAGCTGCACAAATTGTACTCTCTCTCTCCCTCTCTCTACCTTTAAGTAAAGAAATATCAATTCATAATTTAAAGATTTTCCAATACTGTAAACCTACTTTTATTTGCGTGCGAGAAATTTTCACAAAGTTCGCGAAAGCCTTGTCATCGTGAACCGGTCCTTAAAGTCTCTGTGTCCATTAATAACAGATCCAAAATCGGCTTTATCGCGAAAATTAATCGTTGTGAACTAGTTTACCCCTGGTAAATCGTGGAATAAAGTTGTCGCAAATAAAAGTTGGTTTACAGTATTCTGTATGCAATATATCTTGCTATAGCATGTAGCATACATTCTTCCCTGAATGCTAGCTTTGAAGTCAAAGTTTACAAACAAAATACAACAGCCATTGGTGTGTCAAAGTTTGGGTGTAGGTGACAGTTTCTAACCTTCTTAACAACAGCTTGGGGTGATTTTTGCCATCAACAGACTTCTCTATCAGTTCTGCTAACAAGGTTTTGAGGATACTGAAAAAAGAAACAGTACAGACTGTGATTTGTTGTTCATTCCAACCTTTTATGATTGAATAATCAATATTCTTCAAATGTGATAATAAAGATCCAAATGGCATTTTAACATAATAATTGTAAGCAGGACATTAAGACATTAAACATGTGTAAATGTACTAAATGAAGTCGTAGAGAACATGAAACACAAGGTTGTTAAAGATATTTTCACTCAGCCTTCACTTCTAAGGTCACCTTTTCTGATTATAGAGATGTTCAAATCAACATACATTCAGAAAGGGATAAAGCAAAAACAAAACAAAACTGGAAAACCAATGGTCACTGTGTGACCTGGGTGTTAATTTTACTCTTTGTTATACAATAGACCAATTCTTTATTCATACCTCTCCTTCCATATGTATTAATCGACACACTTACTCTGTGGCATATTCCATTTTTGTCTGCAGGGCTACTGTGTGAAGCCTGGGTGTTAATTTTAAACTGCTTGTGTTATACAAAAATCAGCAAAAATGTCTTATTGCTGATCAGCTGAGAAAACAACTTCTCCTTTCTCCATTGTATATGTATTAACACAAAACAAATTTGACACACTACATAAAGCTGTGGCATATTCCATTTAACTTTATATAGACAGCCCCAAAATGTGAAGTGCAGCACCCTGGGTAAAATCCACCTGTGACGTCATTCTTTTGTTTGAGCGCTCCATTACTTAAACTGCGGAATTGTGTCTTTTCTAAAGTCCTCACAAAAATCAGCAAATTTTAGAAATGTCTTATTGGTTAGTTTCACATTAGAAAATTATAGCAACTTGAGACCTTTCTCCATACATTGCTCATTTTGCTGAGCTAACGAACTATTGAGATGAAAAGGTTTAGATTAACACAAAACAAATATTATATATAAACAATACTACTAATATGTAAAAAGTATTTACAATGTATCATATAAAAATTCTTTATTATGTATTAACAAACAAAAAAGTTTAATTTTATAAATTAAGACAACCCCAAAATGTGAAGTGCAGCACCCTTACGTACAACTTGCCAAAGAGTGCAGGACAAGCTCTGTTCATACCATGAAGCAGGACTCAATATAAGACAGAAAAAACCTAACAAATTCTATAAATATTCTACTATAATAATACAGCCTATTTTAGCTAATGTATCAAATATATTCAGCAGACGATTTTTAAAATCTTTAAAATATTACTTTTTCAAGAAATTAACTTTAAAGTTTAAAATCATCAACTTCAATAAAACAAGACATGATGTTGAGATGATGACCATCTCAAATGTCAACATTTTTACCAAAGCCCATTAAGATCACAGATCTTTTTATCCATGAGTTCTCTTTAAATGAAGTTTGAGCAAGATAAAGCTAAATATGTAAAAATTAATTCTAGATTTTTTCTCTTTAAGAGATATGCAATATCCTTGACCACAAACCTAGAAACTTTGCTCAAGGACACTGCACACTCTCTACCCAAAGGCAATCTCTGAGTGAAGTTTGAGCAATCAAGAAGGGGGAGAGAAAATATGCTCCAGAAAAAATTGGTTTAAGGTCACTGCAAATTCTCCTACCCATGGGCACTCTATGTGAGAAGACTGAGCCCACCTGGGCTAAGGAGAGAGAAATCCTGATAGAGAGCCTTCACTCAATCTAATCTTTGATCTAGTAAATTGGTTCATTGGTTCAAGGTCACTGCATATTCTCTACCTATGTATAATCTTAAGGTAAAAATTAACTGAACTGAACCAGGGCAGAGAAATGAAAACCAGACAAATGAAATCAGCCAGATAAACTGATCACTATAGAGCACCTAATCCCACAGATCTAAGCCTTAATAAATTGAAAATTTTTGACTAATCAAAATATGAAAAAATAGATGTTTTCCTTGTGAAAAATTGGTTTTTAAACACAGTTTTTTAAATGAGAATTAAAAGATTTCGTAAAATAACGTACTTGTTTAGGAAATAAATCTCCGTCTTGCGTTGTTTAGGAATGTAGTCACATGATCAATTTTTGACGTAATCTCATAAATATTCATGAGATGCGTCACTTGTGTTTTGACGTAATGAAGAAATGCCTGATAGGACTCAAAGTGCAATGCTATTAAAATTGCGTGATTTTTGTGAGAAATACTGGGATTTAACAAATGTTAGCTAATTACTAATCATCGATGGATTGAATTGTGCATCATTATCGATTTGAAAGGAAATATATTCTGAATATTTGGACATGATTAGGAGTTAAGGATATCGAACTGCAGTTAACAGTAAGTTGCTTTTACAATAACTTGCCTAAACTCAGCGCTGAAAATCGTCATGTTTCGACAATAGAGTTGATTTACCCGAACTTTCATTTCTTAAACTTTCCTGTTCTTTGTAAAGCATAAATTTCATGAACTAAACCAAAGTGTAAGATATCGGCTCATAGTGCCTTTTGTAAGCAAAAATTACATAAATTAGCCCAAAGTCAGAAAGATTAGCCTACAGAGTGGATTTATAAAACAACCCCAATTTTGAAAACTAGGCCTATATAACCTAACCCTAATCACTCGATCGGATGCGTTTTGTTGAAGCGAGTGGGAAATTGCGGTTTGTTTACATTCTGCATAGCAATGGCAAGGGAAATAACTGCTCATGCGCAATCGCGTGATTCTGGGGACCGGCATACTGGAAACTTCCCGAAAATTTTTAACTAATCAAAGAAAAAAATGTTTTAAACACTGCATGAGGGCTGGACCTTGTACAGATCATATTTGTAACTGCTGAGGGGATACATGTACTGTTTTGTGACTGCTGATTGGCTACTATTTGTGACTGCTGAGGGGATACATGTACTGTTTGTGACTGCTGATTGGCTACTATTTGTGACTGCTGAGGGGATACATGTACTGTTTGTGACTGCTGATTGGCTACTATTTGTGACTGCTGATTGGCTACTGTTGTTTTACCTCCAGATCTTTGATGACAGGATGATTGGTGTCCCCATCCTGGGGAAACAAAACCCTCATACAGTAGGAGCGATAGTCCCAGAAAGGAATGGCATTGTTACCCGACATATAGTCATTCATCAGCTGATCTATGTCTGTCTGCAGCACCACAAAGGCTGAAATGTAAAACATAGGACATCAAACAAGGCTCACCTCCACAAACATTATCAGTATTAGTAATACAAATCAGCATCCCAAGCAAGTCTGGTAGTGTCCATCCCTAGATGCATCATCAACACAAGTTTGCTCCAGGCAGGGCTTATAGTTACTTCAACTTACTTGGGAAGGGATTTGCTCCTAAAACTTTAACCTGGATACCGATGATAATGCCGCATATCTAATGCCGCGGGTATAGCATAACCTAATTTCGACTTTGTCGAGGTGAGCTAAAAATCCTCACTGTATTGATGTGTAATCATGGCAAGTGCATTAAATTGGAATCCACTAAATGTTATCAAGACTACTCGTCATATGAATAAATTTCTCATGAACTCAACTGAAGATGGGCATCAGAAACAGAATCTAGATTTCACATGGGAAAAAGTCATCTACTTACCTAATTTATTTAAAAACATACCAATTTACTATATTATGAGAATATATAGACTTGTATCCTATTGAAAAATCAAAGGTTCTTAGTTTTTATTTAATGTCAATGATGAAACTCATTGCTTTTAGAAGTAAGTTTAAAATGATGAGCCATCCAGACTTTAAAATGACTCAATAGGCAGGTATTAAAGAGTATATTATAAAAACTTGGCTAGAGATCTGGTGATTCCAGTATATATACAGTTGGACAGCTGATTTCCAGTGAGAAGTTCCAATATAAAGCTGTGTCCTACCTTCCTTACACTCCTTGGCGACTTTAGACTCCAGGTTGTCCATTTGTATCTGCATCTTCCTCATCATGCTGTTGTTCTTCTTGCTTTTCATTCTGTACATGATGATGACGACGATGACGGAGATAATGAGGACCCCGCCCCCCACACTGATCAGAATAATGTACTCCAGGGGTAAAGCCAAATCTGTTTCCTCATACTTCAGGTAACCCACAAAGAAGGTCAGGTTTTTCCCAATTGTAACCTAAAATTAAAATCAATTTAAGTTAAGTTTCTAACTTCTTTTTAGAACCAAATTTTATTGATACATTACTAAATCTCACTTTGATTTAACCATGCTACAACAAAAGGGGTGGAGGGACAACCAGTAGGAATTTTGGTACTGGTTTATCTTTTGGTCCCCATTTTTTATGATTAAAGCTAATAAAGACTTAAGTCTATTCAAATTTCTATACATTGACACAATATCAAACCAACCAATAAGAAAGCATGCTAAAATGTATGAACTTAATATAACAGAATATCAATCTGAAAGTTGCAAAAGATGATTAATAGGTGAGTCAGTGGCAAATTTCTAACTGTTAGAGATGGAGACTGGTGTGCAGAGGTAGCTGAGGTTCTTGTCTTACCTCCACCTCGGGGTACTGGCCGCCCTTCATTGGGGAGGGGCGAGTCTTCGGGGGACGACAGGTTAGTTGTCTACCAGTGGATGTTATATTACATTCACTTTTGCCTATCTTTATCACAACATCATCCTTCTCCAGCCGAAGTTGATCCAAGTTAATTCCCTGTAAAATATTTGTAAGGTATTAAAATTGTGGTCAAGCTGGGAGGTGAAGAGTAGTTGTACATAGTAATAATGTGATTATAAATGATTTGTAGAAATTTTGTTATACACATTGATATAATGTTTATGTAGTCAATCAATTATTTATAAAAATTTACATATCAAATTTAGACATTTGAAAGGGCATTTTTCAAAGGTTCAATAAAAATGTTTTTGCACCCAGAAGGACACTGACAGGACAAAATCATGTTCAGAAATCAAACATGTCCATTTGCAGGAGCATAAATAACATACAACAGACAAGTGTGTACATGACATATGTACAATTTTCTTTTATGTAATAGTTTGCCTTAATTCATATTTAGGTAACTTACACTTATTGTTAAAAATTCATTGCTCTTCCACTGGAATGACTTAATTTTGTCATTAGGAAAAACACTGATATCCGGGTCAGGGCAAATTTGAAAGAATTCATTGTGGGAGGCACTGAAATTGCGTATATTTTGGACATTGTCAATGATGAATCCAAAAGCCAAGCCCTGCTGGTCTTGTGAATTAGGTTTCTTTGTGATCAATGCTGGCTCCACTTGTGGGGTACTGCATTCCATTGTGACATCATCACGCACTTGACATTCCTACAAGTAGTGTTTCAAGAGTTGATCCAAAAATTAATTTAGTATCAAGATTGTTTCCAGGCTAATTACTATGCCAATTTTATTATCTAATACTCATGTATATGGCAATATGTTTCATTGAACAATTTAGAAATGCCAAATGGTTACAGCATGTTGAAGTAAAATGTCCCTTTCTGTTGGCATCAACAGTCAGTCATACAATTTTAAAAAAATTCATTCAATAGTTTTATCATATGACAATATTTCAAGTAAGGCAAAAGTAAAATATCCTTATTCATTTAATTGTGTTGACATATATAAATCATTGAGAGGTACGGTGACTTACTCCATAGTAAGGACTCCGGAGTGGGTCGGGGCTGTAGAAGACCATCTTAGGAGAGGAATTCTGAATGGGCAGGAAACCATTGCCTCTGACCAGGACTTTCAATCCTCCACTAGATTATACAATTTTATATTACATTACACCATTGCCTTTGACCAGGACTTTCAATCCTCCACTAGATTATACAATTTAATATTACATTAAAATCTTTCAGTGGTACACTGATAAAAATTATACCCAACCTTTAAGTATGTAGACACTTGCCAAAGCAACTTATTGTATTACGACAATTTCCTATAAATTGAAAATCAACATATTTTTCATTTTATAACCATTTAACTACAGTACAATCCTTATTGCCTGTATTGAAATGACTCCCTTATTAAAAGCTTCATTAACCCCTTATCATAGGCTCAATTTATAGGCTCTGCTTATAAATACACGTCCAAACAAAGTATGTGGTCATTGGTTTAAATTTATAACTGCGAATTCTGATCAGTAATGAAAAAAATCAGCCCATGCAGTGAGAAGTCTTACCTGACAATGGAGACTTTCCTGTCCACCTCTGTAACATTAGGATCCTCCACATATTTGTAGACAAGATCACTCTTAACCAGCTGATTATCAAACATCATGTACAGCTCCTCTGTAACCAGTGTCTTATTGGCACGAGCTGTTTTACAGGTTATCCGTGATCTTGTGACACTATAATTAGATCCCGAAAATAACATATAACTACTGCAACAATCTGATTAGCTTTCACTTAATATTTTTCAGAAAACAAATGTGTTTGAATACTTGTGTACCTTTTATTATCAAGCCTGCATTCATATTCAGTGCGACCAAAGTATGCCTTTCTTTCAGTCCCACAATCTAAATTCTTTCCAAATATAGTGACCTGGGTTCCACCTGACTTGGGGCCTTGAGCTGGTGTAATATCTGTAATTTCTGGGTCCTGGAAAGAAATCTTTCTGTTACAAAAAAGCATGCCAATACTTATTTATTTTTGGATGACATATCTATTTCTTTTCAACTTGCAGTACTATGTAATCTGCTTTTCAGGCACTGCAAGTTCCATAATTTAGTCACCCAATGTTCAATTATTCTTCGAAGCCGTTAATTTCATAGTCATTTTCATATAATCTACTATAAATCATACTGCAGGGATTTGAAGTGTATGGATGTTAGAGAGTACTTACCACGTAAGTAAAGTGTTGTTTGGACACAGCTGTCAGTTTTAATGCTACAGTGACTCTCACTTTGTCTGATCTCTCCTCCTTCCCAATAAATTGACCAGTTGTACAAACAATCCTGTCCAAACAGAAAACATCATTACAAATCTAATCTGGCTTTACTTTGTTATAGGGAGGGATTAGACAAGACTTACTTTTTGGATTCCACATATTCTTTGCGGATAGGAGAGCACTGAACTCCTGCTATGTCTACATTGCTCACAATGTCTTCATAGGATTTGCCCAGGTCTCTGCCCTCTATAGTCAGCAGGGTCCCACCTTCTTTAGGCCCAGTAAGTGGATAAATCTGACAAAAGTAAAACACCTCCTTACAATCATTATGTTTAAATACACTACTCTACACGGCCATCTGAAGTACACTGCAATTACAGAATGAGTGGGTAAGACATTATCCCTAATTTGATTCATTTGATGTGTGGAAATGGGTGGACTTAACTGGCCAGAAAAAATGCCGTAAATTTAAGTTTCATAAAATGTTTATTTTTTTCCATAATATAAACCCCCGATATCTTAACCGTGTATTCATGGTACGGATGTGAATTTAAAGCGCTCTTTTCAGGGTAAACTTAATAAATATCGAAGGCATGGTACCTGAAGATTTCTTGAATATCAATAGATAATAATGGTCACACATTTTTCATCGTCTGAATACATAGTCAGCACATGTTTGTCGGCTGTTCTTAAGAAAACTGTAGTTGTATATTGAACAAAATAATGTTATATTAAAAGGAGAAGAGCCGACAAACGTGTGCTGATACTTAATTTAACAAAAAACATGTTCCGAACAAAGTTCTCGCTTCCATTGTTATGTCTTCGATTGACCTGTTAAATATTACAATTCATCACGTGATGTCCACCTGCGAGTGTACTCATGAAAACAGATACACTGTATTCTTCAACCTGACCTCGATCTAAATCATGTCTTTGAGCGTGTTTTGTTGCCGTTTTCAGACTTTGGCAAATTAAATATTGATTAAATTTTGTGTGTCATCACATTTTTAAAATAATTTCATATAGAAATCGCTGAATTATGCTAAACACGTATTCGAATTTTTGGAGAGAGAGAGAGGGATAGAGAGAGAGAGATGTCAACAATGACGCCGATCGATAGAACCGCCTCCTATAAATATTGATTGTGTGACATAAAAACCACTCCGGGTACATGCTGAATTCCGGAAAACAACACTTATGTATCGTTGCTTCAATTTTGATACATGACAACAGGGCATTGTTTTTGCATAAATGTTCCACCTAAAATAACCAAGTATATGTAGCTCTTTCCATTGCTCGTAATATATTTTGGATTAACTTCATTTACAGCTTGGTAGAGGAGTCGCAAAAAGATCCAAAATAGGGCGTTCACCCATTCTTTAAACAAAACAAGAACTTTGGTCAAAATAATATTCTGTGAAAGTTCCACTGAATTTCTCTCAGAGTTTATAAGTAAGATGCATTTAGAAAATGAGTATCCCCTTTATTGTGCACAATGAGGAGGTGAAATCGTAGTTAATTACGAGGACAGAAGTACAAATAAATAAATTATAAGTGTTCACTTAAACTTATCATTAAATGCAATTCTTAATAGTTTTGTTAACATACTAATTAGGCCGTCTGAGTTTTGGGTTAACTAGTTCGTGTAACATTGTGTGAAGTACGTACCTCGGTTATTATGGGTTTAGGACAGTTGGAGGTTAATCATGTGACATACGTACCCTGGTTATGATGGGGTTAGGACAGTTGGAGTTATATCGTGTGACATACGTACCCTGGTTATGATGGGATTTGGACAGTTGGAGGTGTTAGGTAACCAGCTACTATTTGGAGACACACATGAAGACTGTAGGCTGCACTGATTGGTCTTTTTACACCATCCACAGGTGTATTCTTCTTTTTGGGTTAGACATTCCCCACATGAATCAGCCATATTCTCACATTTGTACATGATAACTGGAATTCAAATAGACATTGTGATATCAACAGTGTTCCACAGATTGCACTTCAATTGTTTATCAGCATCATTATAGATTGAAAGTAATCTAAAGGGGATCAGCTTTTATTTGCTACTAGCATTATTTTAAATCTTAATTTGTTTGAAAAAAAGCAAGATGCATTTGTGAAACACTAAAGTAAAGCCCCCAGATGACACCTCATAGCCAAGTTTAAAGTTTTCAATTATAGGTTAAGTTCCAAGGTCAATAGTTGAAAAAAAATTTCAGAAATAATGGTTTTGCCACAAAAATACACAAGTGAAAAATGAAAGCCCTGGCACCGAGCAATCAAATATTAGATTAAGTTTCTCAAAAGTAGGTCATACTTTAGCAGGGCCATCAATCTCTCTGACTTGGGTTCCATACACAGGAAACCCCCTAAACTTTCCAATTTATATCTCGAAATTCATAATATCACAAACTGTACACAGTATGCACAAAGAAAATCAATTAAATTTAGTTTAATAACTGTTGGTTTTGTCTTTACTGTAGAACAATTAATTAACATTTTAATGGTTTTTTAACCAATGTAGGAAACTTAAATTGCCCGATTTTGGGTCAAGGTTAAGAGGTCAAATATATTAGAGCCCCCCAAAA
This sequence comes from Saccostrea cuccullata, assembly GCF_032062105.1. Classification (NCBI taxonomy): domain Eukaryota; kingdom Metazoa; phylum Mollusca; class Bivalvia; order Ostreida; family Ostreidae; genus Saccostrea; species Saccostrea cuccullata. The sequence continues at coordinate 212,785 of NW_026928637.1, read as the reverse complement.
AATGTTGCTAAGATTTAAATCCCTAACACCATCCATTTAAAAGTTAGCAGCAAAGTTAAAAATCATAATTTTTTGGTGAATCAAAATGATTAATAATTTATATTCATGCAATCATCAGAGAAGTGAAGGCATTTCAAGATGCCCGAAATCTCTGCCGAAGCTCTCCTTTATCTACCTTGTACATTATGGGGATTGTCCAGAGGCTTGGGATACTTGTCACCCCATAGGATCTTCATAGGCACATTGTAACTCTCGGAATCCCCTGGATAAAAAAACTGGAAAAAAAAATAAATGTTTTATCTTAAATCAGTGGAATGGGAAGTAATCTGGTATGGTCATATGGAATACAACATCACCAGGGGAAACAAGTCTCAGGAATGTATTTATAAGTTGTACCTAAATTTCACTCTGTACATGCAAAAAGTGCTGGCTAACAAAAGAGGCAATGAAGCAAGTATTGTAAACTTTTAAATGTAGCAGTATTGTACACTTTATTTTGTGGCAACAAGTATGTAAGCAGTTATGACTGTTTTAGAAATGTAGTGGTAATGACATGGACACAGTATACAGTAGGATACTCAGTAAGAGTGGGGTTACCTTGGTCTTTTTACACCTGATCATCACAACCACTGGCATGACAAACACTTCTGCGATCTCTCCCTGAGGCTCAGTCTGAGAGTTGAAGGCAAAAGCACACCTGATGGGCCTCTGATACGACTGTAAACACAAATTATCAGAAGAGAGGAATGTCAAATCTATCTATTTGACTGAATTTATGTATTGATTCAGAACACAAATTTTTTTTATACCAAGATAAAGAAATCACAGATGAAATTGAACTCGTAAGATATTGTAAACAAGTTGACAAAATGAGAATGTTGCTTCACTTTATGCTTTTTTCCTCCAGTAACCTGGATTTTGAATAAGCTAAGCCAAAATTACAAAGATGCTTAATTGTAAGTAGATATATATTAAATATTAGGGATGTCAAATCGGTCAATTTTTAATACTCGGTTACTCGGACGTTTTTCCGATCGAGTACCCGGGTACTCGGTAAAAGTGTAAATAAATATGAACAAGTAAATTGATGAATGTAAAACATTGTATTGTATTGCTCTGATAGGAGGTTTACAGTAAAATAATGCACAACAATTTTTTTTTAATACAACATTTATTTAAGTTCAATTTAATCAGAAACACAGGAAATCAAGTGGTTCATGATGTAATGTAACTCTTTGATTTGACGTCAAGGTACATTGTATATATCAGGCGTACAGTTTGCTTGAAACCAAGTTCTAACACAAATTTACGATTTTCGTATACTTTTCGATCCTAGATTTTATAGAATCACGGGACGGTATATTTTGTAGTTTGGTGCAATGATGGACATCATTTTTTAGCCTTTGCCGTGTATTCAATTTGGCATGTAAGAAACACAACCATATCAACAGTCGCGCGTGTAATATCAACTGTCTCTATTCCCGAGAAATTACGGCTTCTCGGAGAATTGACAAAATTACCAAATTATTTAATCATAACAGACCTTAAAAGATGTTCAGTGAAAACAAATAATTTAAGTAACCCGAAGGTGGATTTTCACGAAATTAAGCTAACGCCCCTAAAATTACAAGTGCAATGAGTATTTTACCTTTTAAAACAGATTGTTAAGTTCATTAATTGTAAGTAGATATATATTAAATATTAAACTTAAGTTCATTGTAGAGTATATTAGATTTAGTGGTGGTTACTTTTAACTTGATTAGATTTAGAGTGATGGTCTTCTCTATTCCTGATGGCACTAATATGTTCTGCTGTTTGCTGGGGTCAATACTGGGACAAAAGTTTGGTCCACTTTCATGAGGTATCGATATTCCAGCACTCTGTAAAAAAAATCAAAAATTAACACAGCATTGGTACACTCTTGGGCATTAACTTATTTTACTTTTATATTTCAAAATCATGGTGAAAGATCTGCACATATACACCACTGAGTACCTGGTAGTTCAAAACTCTTTAGTGTCTTGGAGCTGGAAAATTATATGCTATAATAGGATTAAAAATTCAGAGATTACAAAATGGTAATTATACTGTTATACTTGAATTGATTAATTTCTCAGCCACAAAAATAGCTTTCAAATTCACAAATGCAAAAAATGAAAAAAAGAAGTTTGAACATGGTACATTTTTCATTGTCTGTTTTCTCCACTTGGTTTTCATCATTTTTTTCTTCTATTAATAGGCTTGCAGATATAAAGCTGATTGGGGGAGGGGGGGGCTACCTTAATTAGTAACAGATCAAGTTTACATTTTGAATTGTTACAGGCATTTTAATTTTTAGGGAACCAGATTGCACAAAACCACTGGTCTACTAGTATTGTTTTTTGCTATACTCTTAGAATGCATGTTATCTTTGAAATTCACACAGTGATTTAGTTTGAAAACAAATCATCATAAATCACTCCAGATGTCGTTTTCTATCTGACAAATCATTTTTTTAAATTTCTTATTATTTCTCTGTAAAAATAACTAGTTTCTTGGCCCAGCAAGTAATGATGTGAACCCCTTTTAATCAACAAAAGATTATCATATTATTTTGTCAAATTAGAGTCTTGTTGAGCAAATCATTATTGCTTTTTAATTTCCTATACAATATAATATAAATCAATGAATCCCTCTCCATTCAGCCCCAGGGAGTATTGATATGCAAAGTTTTGGTTCAAATCTGCATTAGTTTGCCTCAAGATTAATTTGATAATTATTAACAGATATTTGATTTCTTGTGAAATGGATTTTTATAAATCTTTCCACAAATTTTATCTAAAAATTAGGGTTTCCTTTGTTGCCATGGTTTTAACTAATTCACCTCTACAAAGTATGTGGGTGCTTGCTAAAATATAGATTTTTTGTATTTTACTTTTTGATCCGTCAGATCCGACACATATTTCGGGTTTCCCATAGCAAAACATGAACACTGCCATTATATTCATATGGGAGGCAGGGTGAATCATTTGGTGAGCTCATTGCTCACAGTACCTCTTGTTATTTCTAAATTTGGCAGTGTATTTTAGAGTGCAAAGTAGATGAATTGTAAGCAAGCTCACAAAATTATTTTCCCTGCTACAAAAGTACCAAATAAATATACAAATTTCTAAATGTGAACTTGCCAAAATGACCTTAGATAGAAAAAACCTCTGGTCAAGGGTGGTTTTATTGAAATATAGATCTCATATTTGTGCATATGAATTATGCACTTATGTTTTTCCATTAGCAAATTAGTGAAATTACAGACCAGATTAAGATTTTCCTACTTTTTCTTGCAGTGACCTTGAACTTCCACAATGACTTAAAGGTCATGGTAATATACATTTATTGCATGATAGTGAGGGAAATATGAAGACTTATTCATTATTCACTGAATAAGTCTTCATGTTTCCCGAACATTCATGCACTGAATTGTTTATTATACCGAAACAAGCAAAACCTTTGAAATAAACATAAACTTTCCATTTTGGCACCGCTCTCAAATTCACTTTTATTTTTAACAAAACGTTACTAAAACTCTTTGGTTCAACATATTATCATCAATTTTATGATGTAAACCAGGTTATTGTGACGTCTTCTATACTCTCGGGAGTTTTCTTTAAACGAACAATAATTATTGAGGGAAAATGCACTAAGTATCCGAAGAGGTTGAATATGATGAAAAGCATGCAGACGGCCGGGAAATATGAAGTTCTACGGCCCGATCACGTGATAACTTAGAACCAATCAGAAAACGCGTTGTTTAGAATATTTAAAATGAGGTATAATAATATACAGTTATTGACTGGGTATGAGGGCAACATATGATTTGTTGGACCTGAAGGTGAAAATGTTGCCCGAGGCTGCAGGCCAATTAAGGGCAACATTTTCACCTTCAAGTCCAACAAATCATATGTTGCCCGAATCCCAGTCTATAACTGTTTTGTTATACTTTTCAGTGCTCACTTAAGATTTAATCAATACACACTATATTATCAATTACTTTATATGGAAAATTATGGCTTAATCAGTAAAAATAAAACAATACCTGAAAAAGAACAAAATTAATTATATTTTTATTATATCACAAAAGTTATTCATCTGAAAACATACTTTTCCATTCTTTCTTAATTACCTTGCTGGTAGCAACAAGTCTTGCAGCTCTTAACGTCGGCTATTTCCGTGTCGCCGATATTGAACAATATGATTTACTATTTACTACTCAATTACTTGTGACGTAGCAGTGACGTTGCGGTCTAACAATTCTTATGTTGGACCTGCAGGCCAGAAAACAGTGAAATTGTTAGACCGATGTCATAAACATTTCTTTTGTTGGACTTTTATTAGTAACAAATATATAGAAAGCTATTCATAACAATAACATATGTTTAGCTCAGAATTATTTTTTATTTCAAGTTTCAACTCAGTTTTTTTTATCCATTTGAGTGTAATGAACTGGAAAAATTAACCTTTTTTTGGCCAGACTGTGACATCAAACTCCCCAGATTAAACTTTAGTCAATGTAAAGAATAACCATCAGACATAAGCAATTTTTGTGTGAAATGTGAACTGCAGGTAACCAGAATAATAAGGTTACTCAGAATAAATACGAGGGTTGATCAAAAAGTAATGTCACAACTTCAAATAATTTAATTTTGGTTGTAACGCTGTATTTGATTGGATAAAAAATTATTTCATATCGTATAAAATGGGTTGCCTACGTCACAATGACTTGCGTCAAAAACGTATCAATCCGCCTGACGTTACATTCAAATTTTGTACAAACTGAAGTCACTTTGTTAGAACAATGATCTTTTTTTCTTACATCAAATGAATGAAAATTAAATTATAAGCAATGAATTTAATAGCTACCCATTTTATACGGTATAAACTGGGTTGGAACAGTTTACGCTTTTTTATAAACCGCTTCGCGGTTTATAAAGCGTAAATTGCACCAACCCAGTTTATACCGTATAAAATGGGTAGCTATTAAATTCATTCCTTAATAAAATTGCTAAAAGTGGATGTACAACAACAAAATTACAAATGATGGAAGCTTCATTTATTTCAAATCAGACCTGAAAATTTTTATTCAAAGTAAATAATACTTTTAAAAATATAGAATTATATACAATGCATGCATTTTGTAGTCACCGCTTCTAAATAATATCATGATATGGATACACGCTGTCATACTTAAAATGGTTTTCCAATAAAAATATTTGAGATTCTCGAATACGTTCAGAAATTTCTGTTCTTAATGAATTCTTGGTAGCCATTGTACATTCACTCTTTTAATAACAAAGTCCCTTGTCAAAATTCCTTGAACAGTATAATAAGACAGTGTCCTTCCATTTACATAACAGATACATGGATGTCTTTTGACATCAGACACCATGTTAAACGTTTCCTTCCGACCTCTCTTTCTTTCAGTCTTCCTGCTTTCTGATAAGAATTCAATGACTATTACACTCCCTAAAATCATCTACATATATGTATAAACAAGACTCTTCTTTACTTTTTTATCATTGTGAGTCTTATCAATCAGTGGAATTGTCTATACTGGTAATTTCCCCATTTTGAAGTAAAAATGCAAAATGCATTACACATCGTTACAGCATTTTCCCCCATTTTGACACTTCCTTTGTTCAATGCATCAGAGTCAAACACAATTTTTTAAATCAAAAATAACAATGGCATCATTTAATCTTAACTGATCATTAGAAAATCATGTTAGTTAATTTTGTCTTTTAAAACTTCTGGGGGACAAGACACATTTTCAATTTTTTTAATGTGTTTTTCTTTTTCATCTTAAAAAAATAATCTTTGAAACATGACATTAAGCTGCGATGCAGCGACACCCCCTACACTTTATTCTTTAAACATCTATAAAATTAATTAAACATTATTACACAAAAGTTTCGATGTTATTAGATTTATATATGTGCATACGAGGGCCGTTCAAAAATTACGCGGACTGTGCTATTATTTACTCTTACAGAGGTCATATAGTTATGAAATTTCACAGAAACATGTATCTTAAAGATTCCAATTAATTTTGGGCAAAATTTCTGTATTTTAAAAAGATCCTACAAAAATAATAGTTATGTTGATATCGCTGATGGAGAGGTACGGAGCACGACAAAAAACTTGAAGCAAAAGCATGCAGAATCCAAAATTCAACTCATTATTTTCCTATAATTCTCGATATTTTTTGACAATTTTCTCAAATGTATCTTTAAATTGTCCTATTATTATGTATTTAGATTTCTGACGTGAAATTTGAAGTACTAACAGAAATATAGTTATTTTTCTCCGATGGGATTCCCCTGAAAACGACTGTGAAAATGACGTCTCCTGAACTGACGGCGCACCACATCTTTGTTCAATTATGTGTAATGCTCTAGATATCGCCAACATAGATCCAAAATATGCATAATAAAAGATGTAGTAAACTAGGGTATTCGTGACATTCGTCCATAAAAAGCAAATTGAAATTTTAAACCGTTAGACCTCTGTAAAAAGGCTATATGGGAGGACGGGAAGAAGATCATCGACGAAAACTTTATCCGGACTGTAAAGAACGTGATTGAGAGTCACCAATATCACACTATATCTCATAAATACCTGCAGTTTTTTGGTTTTAAAACAAAAAAAGAATATTCTTTACTTATTTAATAGACTTGAAGCTTGACAAGAAATGGTGTTTGGATGTTGAATAGATAAGGTAACTCAAACTGTACAGGTACGCCTGGGAAAAAATGAGAAAATGAAAGCTCAAACACGTTTTTTATAATGCCTGTGACGTCAATGATTTTGCTGCTCCGTGACTTAATGATATGTCCTGATAAATCACTCAAAATTGATACCAATTTACAACATTTTGATATGAAATTTTGAAGACCATATAAGAATAGATTCTCTTATATTATGTGTGAAATTTTGCCCAATTATGTCGTCAAATATTTTTTCTGTGCAACAAGTCCACGTAATTTTTGAACGGCCCTCGTATTTTGGTATATTGTATTTAACAATATGACACCAAATACAAAAGACATGGACACTGTGACATTACTTTTAAATCAACCCTCGTATGTTGTTTTTGATGATACAGATTATGTAGATAGAGCCACTTACATTTTGTCCTGATATGAAGTCATCATTAGAGCTGCAGTCTATCACAGGATGGTGAGTACACAGGTGGTTTTTGATGCACCAAGTACAGTTGAAACTGCTTGAAGTACATCTATAGCATCTATAATAAATTATATTTAGATCATCAAAAACTAACTCATTATCTTGATCTACTTCTTAAGTCTCACTTTTTCATCTCACTTTTCCACTATTAATACCTTTTGAAAAGTGAGACTGAGATCAAAAATAAGTTTGTCTCAGTTTTATGGCCCCAGAGCCTTGTTTGCACTGAGGTCATTATTTTGACTTAAGTTTATTTAGTACTACAAGAGGCAATTGAGACAGTCAACTAATTATATTTTTTTCAAAAAAGATACAGTCTATCCCAAAAGCACAGGTCTGTTGGACAAAACAGGTGAAAATCTTATTGGTCCGATGCACGAACTAGTAAAATTGGTCCCTTTTTCAGAGGTTTGTTTTAGTTGTTTTAAATTTGGTATTTTCTATTTCATCATATAGAAGCTTTCACTAATACCAAAACACATTATTAAAAATGTTTTGTCGATTGTGTTTATTTTAAAACCTACTTCCACCACCATGTTTCTAAAATATTTCAACAGGACGGTACCAGGGAAGAAAAAGGAACATTTCAGTTATTTTTTAATGTGTTATTTGTTTATTGATTCATATGATATAAAGAAACATTGTTATAATTGTTATATGATAAAAGTTTTGGACCTAAGAAAATTTGTTTGGTCCTGTGATATTGTTTTACTGTCTGTACGAATGTCCTGTGATTTTTCTTTTTCATGAAGACTGAAAGATGACAGGACTATAGATCCATGTGTCAGGAATTTTACAATGCATAGTTTGCTTCATGCACATGCAGGATCAGAAATTATTCTTGGATATTCATTTCCCTTATAGTTTGTCAGTCCTGTTGTCTGTCTGAATGGAATTTCATATACCGTATATACTCGCCTATAAGTCGGATTTTTGGGATTTAAGAGTTGGTCCAAACTCTATGTCCGACTTATATGTGAGTTATAAAAAGACTGGTATTTTAAAAGGTCAATCCTTTTAATATTACCCGCAAAAATACAACTGACTTATAGGCGGACCAACTTATAGGCGAGTATATAATGTCTACATGGAATTTCAAATACTGTATAAAATGTCTAAGTGGAATTTCATATACTGTTTAAAATGTGTGAATGGAAATTTCATGTACTGTATAAAATATCTCACCATAAAAGACAATAATTGTAAACATTTATTCTGTAAATGGGAAATGGGAAATAGTGTCTCTTTGAAGTTGGATAGAATTATTATTAAGTTTCAAAGCTCAAATACACTGTTCTATAAATTATGAAACCATCTGGAAACCATTTCACATGACCTTGGCCTTTGATCTATTGAACTCTTCAATTGGAAAAGCTCACTTTAACTTTGGTTAAGGTGAGCTAAAAATCTCTGTTCAATATCTCTCTCACAGAGAAGCTTTTTGAATCAACACATTCATGGTGTAAAAACTTACGAGTGTTTGGTATGTACTTCACAATCAAAAAATGTGAAGTTGGCGGACACAAAGTTTAGTTCCATGATGACAACTGACAGCCTCATGGTAATGTGATCTAGAAAAAAAAAACAATACTTAAATCAGATTACAAACCTGCCGTCAAAGTCAGTGTTTTACAACAATCACATGGTTCCATTTATATGTTAATGTATTCTGCATATTTGATATTTTGCTGTGAAAACAGCATGTGCTTTACAATATTAAACTTAGTGGCCAAGTTATCTGATACAATATTCAATCTGAGTCATACTCCATTAAATTATCATTAATCAGGACAAACATTACTGATTGTGATCAATTCTAGGCATCAAGTCATTTTGTAACAAATATCTCTTGCATGCATATGAGGTTTCCTTGCGCTCTAGGGAGCTCTACTGCCTCAATGAGGTGACCTCTGACAGCTTCTGTGATGTGTCATTCCACTTCCCACAGAATACAAATGTACACTACACTCTTCAAGATTATAGTGTCATTTGGCACAACAGATAAAACACCGTCAAAAAATAATAATAAAGGAAATTTTTGGATTGTCAAAATGACAAATACGTTTCATTTCCAAGGGGTACTACTAAACAGAGTACGCTAGAGTACGATAGAGTACTTTAGAGTACGCTAGAAAAATTGTGAAATTTAATACAATTAGACTTTTTATTCATGTATATACAACTTGATTTAAAATCATTATAAAATAATATTGCAATATTTGTCTCAAATATTAGTTTTTTAGCGATATTTTGACAAGAAAACAACAGTCATAATTCAATCAATCATTGCATTAAAGATTGTTAACATCCCGATCTGGGTTGCTATTTTGATTCAGATCACTTACTAATTTCAACTAAATTTTACATGTTTTATTTATCAAAAATTAAATTAATTGCATTACGTAAATATTTTTCCCCATTAACATTGAAACATTTCAAGTTAAAATTGTTCGGGATCGGGATCAAATGATAAACCGTAACCTGAAATACAAAATTGAAACTAGAACTGTCCAATCGGGACAAAATACCCCCCGCTGGGTTTTTCAGAAGTAAGTTTTTGCATAATAAACATATGTATCAAACACGAATTATAAAATTTTTCTTCAAGTGATCTTGAACTTCCCCACATGACCTTGGGTCAAGGTCATGACACACCCTTGGGTCATGGACAATCTTTGAGTGAAATGAGAACCTACCAAGTTTATCAATAAGAAAGATATGGACAGGACACTATTATGATAATTTTATTCCAGTGACCTTGAACTTCCCCACATGACCTTGGGTCAAGATCATGACACACCCTTGGGTCATGGGCAATCTTTGTGTGAAATGAAAACCTATCAAGTTTATCCTTAAGAAAGATATGGACCGGACACGAATTATGAAATTTTTCTACCAGTGACCTTGAACTTCTCCAAATGACCTTTGGTCAAGATCATGACACACCCTTGGGTCATGGACAATCTTTGTGTGAAATGAGAACCTACCAAGTTTATCCATAAGAAAGATATAGACCGGACACAAATTATGAAATTTTTCTTCCATTGACCTTGAACTTCCCCAAATGACCTTGGGTCAAGGTCATGACACACCCTTGGGTCATGGGCAATCTTTGTGTGAAATGAGAACCTACCAACTTTATCCATAAAAGATATGTGTCAAACATGAATTTTGAAATTTTTCTCCCAGTGACCTTGAACTTCCCCAAATGACCTTGGTTCAAGGTCATGACACACCCTTGGGTCATGGGCAATCTTTGTGTGAAATGAGAACCTACCAAGTTTATCCATAAGAAAGATATGGAAAATTATGAAATTTTTCTTCCAGTGACCTTGAACTTCCCCAAATGACCTTGGGTCAAGGTCATGACACACCCTTAGGTTATGAGCAATCTTAGTGTGGAGTAGTAGATTCTAATGTCCCTCTGTAAGAAAGATATGGACCGGACACGATTGCACAGACAGACGGACAGACAGACAGACGGACAGACAGACAGACGGACAGACAGACAGACGGACAAGGTGATTCCTATATACCCCCCCAAACTTCGTTTGCGGGGGGTATAATAACTCCTAAGATAATGAAAACACATGCTTTTTCATTTGAAATGTGTTTTCATTATGTTAAACTTAAGTAGAAAAACATACAAAAAGTAGTTTAATTGCATTAAATTAAAAATTTTACTAGCATCCTCTAAAGTACTCTATCCTACTCTGTTTAGTAGGACCGATTTCTAAGAAATGGTTCTGTAATCTCTGTCTATATTCTCACTCTTAGACCTCCTTGTCTGATTCATAATAGGTTTGATATATAAAAAGCAGATTGATGATTGGTTAATTGTGTATCATAATTCAAATGCTTTGCAGTGACTTAATGAAGCCAGCACAGCATTGACATCTGCTATCAATGTATTTGGATCATTATACTAGTCAGACTTTATACCTGTTCCCGTTGGAAATGGTGGCAATTCATTAGGCATGGGAGTGTCACATTTCACAACGTTAGCACTACTCCTAGTCGCGGCAGTCTCTATCTTCTTGTCATAGCCTTCAAAGGCACACTTGTACGATCCATTATAGGTTGGAAGATTGGAAATATTTAACGTAAGCTGAAATAAAAAGTTCTCTCTCAAAGGTAAAATGTCAAACAAAATATGCTCATTATTTGAATGTCACAGTGTACTAAAAGTGTACATCATTACTGTCTACAACTTACAGTGGTAGTCTTTGTTAATTTGTTGTCTTTCTGGATTTTATCTGGGTAAACTTGTGTAATTTTTGTACAACTCTCCCCATTGTAACCCATCCATTTCAAGGGAGAACTGTAATCTGAACATTCCTGTGCTAATGTACACCTGAAAAATATCCAATAAATTCACTTGTATTCCCTGTCAACATCTACTGGTATAAACTCATATAAACTGCTGAAGAGTACACTTCAATGGCAAACTGTTTAACAATCTATTATTTTGAAGACAAGATTAAATATCTATATAATTCAAAGATATATCTTAATTTCTATTATGAACTTTAAATAATTTTCATTAATATAATTGGGGGGGGAATTAACTTTTGTTGATTTATAGGCATTACCCGGTACCTCGTATTAAGATATATCTCTTTGCAAAACAGAGCGAACGTATAACATCATTACAAGAGGTCCATGGGCCTTGACAGTCACCTATCAACATTACATGTTTTTGCTCTATAAATAATTACTTTCTATATATCAGTTGTATATAATGAAAATATAGTGTTGAAAGTTATATGTCATTTTAAAACTAAATAGATCATAGTCTTATCCTTTGCTGGAACTGGAACTCTTGACTTCAGAAATACCACATTTTAGCAAGAACTGTGTGTTTATTACAATATTCATAAATTTATATTCAAGTGTGAGATATATTTCAAACAGTCCAACCATTTTATACCCAAGTGACTAATTTGAGAATTCTCCCAAACTGACAGAAAGATGCGCAGACATACAGACAATGTCCCAATGCATTGTGCTTTGGCCTTGATATGGCAGAGTATAAAAAGAACATCTTAAAATTTATAAGTAAAGAGTTTAAGAAAGGAGTTTAAAGAAGAGTTAAGAGGTAAGACCAAACATATCACACACTACAATCATCACACAGACTTAATCAGCTCAGGTGAGCTAAAATAGATTTTCTCTGTTCACAGTGACAGTGCCTGTGTCTGCTGTACTCAAAGCCTGTTCCTACATTTGAAGTGAAAGGTTATTTCTCCTTTTCATTAACAGATTAATCAGACTTCAGTCTTCTTTTTGTATAATAGTACACAGAATTTATATATGATTGATTGAAACCTGGTTTTACTGTTGGAAGGCTAGAATTTACAAATGAAATGGTCAATGCTTGGTTTCCAAAAAGATATGGTAAAACTTTCAAAAGATAACCATCTCCTATGTTGACAATACCAATTCTTTACTTCCTTTGAAAAAAAATGAAATGGGTATAAAATAAGTCTTACTTGTTAGCTAGTGAGCACCATCCACAGTATGGGTCCTTAGCCCCCCTACATTCCTCACAGGTTATATATTGACTGCAGCTCTGGACCACCAGTTTCAGTAGCTGTAATGTGTAGTACAATAAAAGAATCATCACACTAAGACATATATAGAATAACAGACATGCAGTTTTCTTTGGATAAGAACTTAAGATTTATAAATAAAAACTAACTCCCTTTTAAAACAAATTAATGATTGTTCATAGTATGTATGTTACTAACCTAGGTCCAATCAGGCCAATTATGATTTGGTGAATGAGAATACCCAAAATCGAAGAATGTAATCATTTTTAATGACCCCCCTTTAAAGAATGATTAAACCTATCTATTTACCTTCTTTGGTGTCAAAACAAAGAGATGTCTTTTGTCATCATCAAAAAACATGTCCTTATGAATGAGTGATCCTGATTCCACCACCGTTGCTTTAATATGATTTAAATTAGTAAATACTCCATTTCTATTGAAAATAGAAATAAAAAAATTAATTTTAACATTGTACTCCTTAGCAATATTACCAGACTCAACAGCAATCTACAAAATATTGAGACTGTCGGTTAATTCTAAAAATAACTGTAATATACCAGTATAAAGATAAATTGGGTATCACTATCGGCAGGATTGTCAAAATATTCCAAGATATTCAATGTTTTAGAATTTCAAAGATGAACTTCATGATGTGTTATGATTGGGCCTGTCAATTTACTTCTACTACATCTTATTGGTATTTGTCATTTTGCTATTTAACTGTTCCTTTTCTTTATTTTTTTGTGGGATGAATGCAAGTTTTGCTAAGACATCTTCAGTATATGTGTTAAAGCACATCACTATTTACGAGAGCTTGTTCGACAGTGGCTGGCAACATGGACAATGAACCATTAGGTATTAACAGAATGACTAAGTGTATCTTACCTTCTTTATATGCCCTGTTTTGGTACCAACAAAAGCGACTGTGTATCCGGCGTTTGTTGTAGTGACTATGAGTGAGGAAGCTGTGGCGTTAATACTGATGGCTATGTCAGCCCTGACGGCCTCTGGACCACTGATTGGATTGTTGAAATCATATTGTCCACAATAGTCATCTCCTATGTTTAAAGTCTGCTTAAAAAGAAAACAATTAAGTAGACTTGAAATTAGTCAAGATATGTCTAGATTGTAAAGATTGTCAGCAAACAAGGTGATAAGCCTATATTTTGGGGGGAGTTTGGAAATTACCGAAAAAAAGGTTCATGGGCCACAATGGCCTAATAATCTATGGGGACATAAAGATTGCTACATTCCACAAAACTCTTTTACCCTTCAAATTATTAGTCTCTTTGACTAACATAGATGCTTATATTTCTACTCTTTAGATGCCGAGTAGTTCCCAAAAGCCAAATTAAAAATTTGAAACTGATTCCTTGTCTTACAGTTTTATATAAAACTCTATTATGAGTAATGGCTGTTATGCTGCTATATACATACCGTTTTCTGACAGTTATTGGGAGTAGCAATATGGTCAGGTCCAGTTCTGCCAATGCCCTCAAAACAAGTCCTTATGTTTCGAGTGAATACTTGCTTCACATTACGCATTGGATAGATACACAATACAGATTCTCCGTTGCTTTTTATGACGTCATTTGGGTTTCCATGTCCAAACATTCCAAATAATACATCTTCATCTTCTGGAATCTGTAGAGCTGCAGCCAAATGAATACCAGGTTTGCTTACATAAGCTGTTTGCAGCAAATTGTAAGTCTTTCCATTATGAACACATTCTAAAGCAGTTTCTGCATAGGAGTAAAAGTCTTTATCAAACAGACACACCCTAATCAATTTAGAAATATAACCCTCAGCAGCAACACTGGTTTTCTGAATTGTTCCAACATAACTAAAATTTCCCGATGCAAACCCATAAATGTAACGAATAGGAAAGGAGTCTCTATTAATTTCATCCAACATAGTGTAAGACTTGGTCGCAATGCTAAAGTGTGTGAATTGAAAGTCCTCGATTTTCCTGCTGCTAAATGCTGGTACAAGTCCCCGGATGGCTCTCAATCCTGTATTTGTCCAAGACGCCCCCACATACATTGCTGTGGTATCTTGTGGTCCCGGTGCCAGGAATGCCACGGTGGTGGCAGTCTTATTGTTTGCCACCACAGGGTTCACCGTATTTTCATAAGATTTTGGAAGCAATTCAAGGGTAGATGCATTTCGCTTATCACAACTTCCTTGAAACAGACTTGTGCAGATGATGATTTCATCTTGTTGTGGATCCTTTTTCTTATTGATGAGGAGAGCTTTGACATAGCTGTTATACATGGTCTTGGTACAGGTTACCTTCTCCAGGTTCAGACAGTCTGGATTGTCCAGTTTAGGTCCTATTTTCTCTGATAGTTCCAAACTTAAATTCCCAGAAAACACTCTATGAATATAGTTTGTGCCACCTACAATGATCATGTCAGATCCATACTTTGACATGAGAGAAAACTCATCTTGCGGGTTTGGATTTTTTAGTTCCTTTATCACAGACGCTGCAGTTGTGATGGAGATTGTCAGACTAAGAACTTTCCATAAAATCAACATCATCACATGCTTCATCTTCCAATTTCTTTACTCCCTGCAACCAAAAAATGAATATTGAAAAATTAAGTATCCTAGTAAATAAGTATCCCTATTTCCAATAACAAATCGTGATTGTTCAACAATAACTTTTAAGATATTACAGTGTTTTATCTGATGACATTTCCTGCCTAACTCAGAAAAGAATTAAAAATATAGACTAGTTTAATTTAACTTTTCTTACTTTTTTAATTTATAGCTAAGAGATCATGTAATATCTATAAGGAAGGAGACAAAAACTTGACCTCTAAATGTTTCAGTCATAACATACACAGATAATTTATTGTTTGAAGTACCAACATGTCAGGGACTCAGATGATTTAAAATCAAAAAAGTTACTATGTACTATCATCTTTGTGTTAAAAAACCCCCTCAAAAACAGCAATAAATAACAAAGACCCATGGGCTATAACCCTCACCTGAGGCAACATTCTCTAGTGGACATCATGATAAATGCCTGCTATTGTTCTACAAGCAATGAGTCTGTCTTAAAAGACTAAAATGATGTGATCAACTGATACAACTATGAGGCTTAAGTCTTCAACACACAAAAAGTAAATCTCAGTGAGGCTTATCCCTGGCTACTCGTATGATAATTAGGACAACGTATGATAATTAGGACAACGTATGATAATTAGGCTCGAGTATTGCGGGTATTGTCAAGATATGATACATATCATGATACTAACGAAAGACACAATTCAACTGTGTTTCTCGATAATCCTGAATTAACAATTTAAAGCAGAAAATTGTGTAATTGGTATAACAGTATAACTTCTTGAGTAAAATAGCAATTTAGTTTATTTACTTCACATTTTGGAAAAGAACACTTTTATAATTTGATCACTTTTTACTAAAGAAATTCCATCATGCTTGTTTTGGATGCCATTTTGTTTAAAGTTGAAAAAATTCTATTGTATGGTCAAAACCACTTCCGGTATCACGATTCCGGAATGCAATACGATATGTGCATCGTTAAAACACATGATAAATTTGATCAATATTTCACTGTATTGTTACAACTCTAATGGTTTTATATGGCCAGATCAGGCCCCTTATTTGATGTAAAAATCAGAACACACTTTAAACTATGATACTCTGAAGGGGTCTTAGCGTATCTTGCCCTTTGAACCTTTGAATTTTGTAATATCTTTAACTGCAATGTCTGTATACAGTTTACTATTGTACTGACATTACTTTATTAATAGTTTCCCTTATGTTGAAATATAATACGAGGGTTGTTAGAAAAGTTCGCGGACACATTGATTTACGGAAAATCTATTATGTACTGTGAAGTATGACCTATGTCTGAATAAATTCCTACATTTTGTTTATTAGTATGTAAAAAATCAGGTCCATTTACTAAAACTTTGAAAATTTACAACGATTTTTACTATTAGGTCATAGGATTCACGGAGCAATCACTTGACGTATGGCGACGTGACAACCACATTTTAACCCATTAAACTTTGTCCAGTTCTGTAAATCTTTCAATTCTTCAGATTTTTCCTATCTTTTTTTCTACTTTAAAATTGAATATCTATATCAAGACATCAATTTTTCTACTATAATGTCCTATGTACTGATTCGTATATTATCGAGATCTTTTTAAAAAATCTATGCAGTTAATCGATCAGGTATGAAAACTATGCAAAACCATATAGACGCAAAGTCCATGTGGTAATAAGGGGGTGTTGAGGTATCGATGGAGTTAATCATTCAAAATGTTTATTCTTCCATTCTAATAAAGCTACAGCCATTTGAAAAAAATGTCTTATGTATGTCTAGGAAATTCCCGGCAGTATCTTGAACATTTTAGTCTCCTTTTAGACATTTTCCTGTCTGCACACATAATTTTTACGTAGTGCAGTGCTCCATGACGTTCAATGACGTTCCGATTTTTGGCTGTGTTTTTACGCGATGATCATTTATAAATGGCTATAAAACAGTCATATACCCTCCAGTTTAATTTAAAATTTCTCCCAGTGACGTTTCATGAACACTCTAGCGACAGGTAAAATATCATAAATCTCTTTCCGCTACAATTGTGCAAATTTTAATTTTTATAAAGAGTAATTGTGATGTAAACGTGCCAAAATGTAGCATGCTCCGTGAGGCACGTTTTATAAAACTAAAATAGCTGTATATTTTTCAATGATCACTGGAGAGCACTAAATTTTTGTATATTTATTGGAAAATAGGTTAAAATTTTATCTGGAAAGTTTGACCGGTTTCTTGGAAATAGCGTGCTTACTATAGAACTTGTCCGCGAACTTTTCTAACACCCCTCGTATATAAATCTAATCATTTAATACAAATACTATAATAATATCACTGGTAATTCAAATAATTTTTTTTTCCTTCTGCAAAATCTCAAGAAAAAAAGCTAACCAACTTTGTCAAATGAAGTCTTTCTGGACAAATATTCTATATATTTAAGGAATAACTGTCTAATTTTTCGATTTCATGATGTGATCAATCAATTGGCTTGCATGATAATTTGCGTGATATCGATACCCATCCCTACAAAATATACATCAGCTACTCAAAAGAAATTTGTCCATCAGCATGATCAGTATATCAACATCTATTAATGAAAAGGATTTTTTCCAAATATATGTAGATCTAAATCTTTTATAACGGTATTTCTTCTGTAGTTATAAACAAATCAAGGGATCCAATTTTTAACAGATTTGGTAAAACTAGACCTTTTAGAATGAATAAGAGAATCATGAAACTGGTTTTTTTTAATTTTTAATTTGTAAAAAATCAAATCCGAGTAGGAAATCTGATAGTCAGTGAGGTTCTTGCTTTTAGTAATTCTTCATCAAAACTTTGACATTGTTTACTTCTACATAGATGTTAATGTAGAAAGCAATGGATGAAGCTCTACACAGCATGCATCAGTTTCTAAAATGCTATCCTAACTTGCCTAGATAAGATAAAGATAAATCTACAGCAATCCCCACACAGATAGCCTCCCTCTTACTGGGGCTTCTCACATCCCAAGGTTTCTTGAGTAGTCAATATTTAAAAGTAATTCTTTAGTCTTTACACATATGATCATTCAGTATTGTTATTAAAATTTTAACAATTAAAAATAACTAAATCATGCTCCACAATTCCCAGGCCAAAACTTTCTAATATCAACAAGAAAAATTTAGTGTTAAAATTAAAATACCCCCCTCACATAACACACAAAGAATAATTGTCATCACACTATTTTTAGCATGTTTAGTCTGTCTCCTTATTTCTGCAGCTGCATAGAAATTCTTGTTTAAAATGTACTAGTCATACATTGTAATATTTGGAAAGAGAATTGCCATTACAGATACTGTATAATCCCTATTAACCGCCCCTGCCCGTATAAGTGCCCCTCTAGGTCTTTTTTAATTGTCAGGAAATAACGGCCCCCTGTACAGTGATTAAAATCATCTAGAATCGTATCGAGTCTGCCAAGATTTGAAGAAAGTGAAAATGAAACTTTCTATAATCCAATTTCTTGGTGGAAAATGAATCATTTAGCATAATATGGATGGATTATCTTCGCTTAAAGTAAAGTTAGACATATCTTAGTGTTTTCTTTGAATTTATTATTTTTTTTCAAAAGATTTTTTGAAATTAAAATATGACATTAAATCTTAGGAAGAGAATACCAAAATAACCGCCCCCTTTTCGCAATTTTCTAAGCGCCCGGGGCGGTTAATAGGGATTGTACGGTAATTCAATAAAATAATTTTGACTTAATGTCAGCTTAAGGTCAAAATAAGCAAAATTTAAAGGAAAATTAAGATTATAGGCATCTGCATTACAAATGTTTAGTAAACTGTTTTCAGACAGCTTACTTCATGAATTTAGACCAGTAAATATTATTTATATGATTGAAATACTGCAGTAAATTGCATTTGAATCTTTTTTAAGGCATAATAAACATTGAACGTCATTTACTGCATTTGTAATAATCTGATAATCAACGTATTAAAGATAAATTCTTTGTTATTTTGATTTTTAAAAAAACTATTAATCTTGAAAAAAATTGTACTGCAGTAGTTACTACTTTTGCATATAACCAAACGTTCACTCAAAATGCCTCCAAAGGCATGGATTGGCAAACGCACCAACTGACCCTAAAACAAGTAAGCTTACATTTTTAATTCAAAATAAATTCATCAAAAAAAATTGAAATATTCAATTCTTGAAACAGAATTTCTTTTGCAATGTATGACATATTATGTAGACTCTAATAACAGTTCATGGAAAATAATTGACATGTCTCTAAATTTTTTTCCAAAAATTATCAGCTCTGCTGTCACGTCAAAAAACACTTAAAGTTCTGAAGCTAGTTATTTATATAATTTACCAATTATTGATGGCAACATCAATTGAAATCAGAAACCAATATACAGAATTATGTATCTAACTGTAGGTTAACTACTTGTGTGCCAAGTTATACATTCATGTCCAGTTCCCATAATCAATTCGATATTGTCGACATCGCAATGTAAACAATGTTGATACAATATCGTGAATACATCGTCTACATTATTATTGTGTTTACATAACAACATTGTCCACGTCGACATCGTAATGTTACCAATGTTGATATGATATCGTGTTTACATCGTCTACATTGTAATTGTTTCTACGTGACGACATCGTCAACGTCGACATTGCAATGTAAACAATGTTGATACGATATCGCGTTTACATCGTCTACATTGTTATTATTTCTACATGACGACATTGTCGACGTCGACATCGCAATGTTGATACGATATCGCGTTTACATCGTCTACACTGTTATCATTTCTACATGACAACATTGTCGACATCGCAATGTAAACATTGATACGATATCGCGTTTACATTGTCTACATTGCTTTTATTTCTACATTGTATATTGGCAACGCAATGTAATTACTGTTAAAACTATTTTGCATGTACTGTACGTCTACATTGTTATGCTTCATACTTTAACACTTGATGTGGATGACGATGTGCAAAAAGTAAACATATATTGCCTTATCAATATGAACTCAACTTGATTTTATGCGTTTAATGCGTTTTCAATAATTTTACCAAGATAAAAAAAACAAAAAAGGAAACTTAATGTTGACATGATGACGACTCGATATAGGCCAACACAGATACTAAGTTTATAAACAAAAAAATAAGAAGAATGCAATGTTCACATAACATCAACTCAGTTACCGACCCACATAGCGATGTCGACGATATGAACAATGTAAACAAGATTTTGAACAAGAGGCCCATGGGCCACATCGCTCACCTGAGTAACTTGGGTGATGCAGATTTTTTTAAAAGATTTGTTCTATATATATTTCTATTTCCCCATTGTGGCCCCGCCCTATGCCCGAGGGTCATGATTTTAACAATTTAAAAATCTACACTCAAGGATGCTTCCACATAAGTTTCAGCTTTCCTGGCCTAGTGATTCTTGAAAAGAAGATTTTCAAAGATTTGTTCAATAAACTCTATGTAAAACTTGGATTCCCTATTGTGGCCCCTCCCTACCCCCGGGGGTCATGATTTTAACAATTTAATATTTACACTACCAAAGGATGCTTCCACATAAGTTTCAGCTTTCCTGGCCAAGTGGTTCTTGAGAAGAAGATTTTCAAAGATTTGTTCTATATATTTCTATGTAAAACTTGGATTCCCTATTGTGGCCCCGCCCTAACCTCGTCATGATTTTAACAATTTAACATCTACACTACCCAAGGATGCTTCCAAATAAGTTTCAGCTTTCCTGGCCCAGTGGTTCTTGAGAAGAAGATTTTTAAAAGATTTGTTCTAATAGGATATATATTTCTACGTAAAATTTGGATTCCCTATTGTGGCCCCGCCCTACCCCCGGGGGTCATGATTTTAATAATTTAATATCTACACTACCCAAGGATGCTCCCACATAAGTTTCAGCTTTCCTGGCCCAGTGGTTCTTGAGAAGAAGATTTTTAAAGATTTATTCTATATATTTTTTTTGGTTAAACCTTGATTCCCTATTGATGATTTTTACAATTTAATATCTACACTACCCAAGGATGCTTCCACATAAGTTTCAGCAGTGGTTCTTGAGAAGAAGATTTTTAAAGATTTGTTCTATATATTTCTATGTAAAACTTGGATTCCATATTGTAACCCCGCCTTACCCCCGGGGGTCATGATTTTTACAATTAATATCTACACTACTCAAGGATGCTTCCACATAAGTTTCAGCTTTCCTGGCCCAGTGGTTCTTGAGAAGAAGATTTTTAAAGATTTGTTCTATATATTTCTAGGTTAAACTTGGATTCCCTATTGTGGCCCCGCCCTATCATGATTTTTACAATTTTATATCTACACTACCCAAGGATGCTTCCACATAAGTTTCAGCTTTCCTGGCCAAGTGGTTCTTGAGAAGAAGATTTTTAAAGATTTGTTCTATATATTTCTATGTAAAACTTGGATTCCCTATTGTGGCCCCGCCCTTCATGATTTTAACAATTTAATATCTACACTACCCCAGGATGTTTCCACATAAATTTCAGCTTTTCTGGCCCAGTGGTTCTTGAGAAGAAGATTTTTTAATGACCCCACCCTATTTTCGTATTTTCTTGATTAAAGGGGTCTTGGCCCTTGATTTTAACAATTTAAATTCCCCTTTACCCAAGAATGCTTTGTACCAAGTTTGGTTAAA
Source organism: Saccostrea cuccullata (assembly GCF_032062105.1). NCBI lineage: Eukaryota > Metazoa > Mollusca > Bivalvia > Ostreida > Ostreidae > Saccostrea > Saccostrea cuccullata. The sequence continues at coordinate 190,744 of NW_026928637.1, read as the reverse complement.
ATTGGCCCAGTGGTTCTTGAGAAGAAGATTTTTAAAAGATTTGTTCTAATAGGATATATATTTCTATGTAAAATTTGGATTCCCTATTGTGGCCCCGCCCTACCCCCGGGGATCATGATTTTAACAATTTAATATCTACACTACCCAAGGATGCTCCCACATAAGTTTCAGCTTTCCTGGCCCAGTGGTTCTTGAGAAGAAGATTTTTAAAGATTTATTCTATATATTTTTTTTGGTTAAACTTTGATTCCCTATTGTGGCCCCGCCCTACCCCCGGGGGTCATGATTTTTACAATTTAATATCTACACTTCCCAAGGATGCTTCCACATAAAAGTGGTTCTTGAAAGAAGATTTTTAAAGATTTGTTCTATATATTTCTATGTAAAACTTGGATTCCCTATTGTGGCCCCGCCCTACCCCCGGGGGTCATGATTTTTACAATTTAATATCTACACTACCCAAGGATGCTTCTACATAAGTTTCAGCTTTCCTGGCCAAGTGGTTCTTGAGAAGAAGATTTTTAAAGATTTGTTCTATATATTTCTAGGTTAAACTTGGATTCCCTATTGTGGCCCCGCCCTACACCCGGGGGTCATGATTTTTACAATTTTATATCTACACTACCCAAGGATGCTTCCACATAAGTTTCAGCTTTCCTGGCCAAGTGGTTCTTGAGAAGAAGATTTTTAAAGATTTGTTCCATATATTTCTATGTAAAACTTGGATTCCCTACACCCCCGGGGGTCATGATTTTAACAATTTAATATCTACACTACCCCAGGATGTTTCCAATAAATTTCAGCTTTTCAGTGGTTCTTGATTTTTTAATGTATTTTCGATTTTCTTGACTCCCCTTGGAAGGGGTCTTGGCCCTTGATTTTAACAATTTAAATTCCCCTTTACCCAAGAATGCTTTGTACCAAGTTTGGTTAAAATTGGCCCAGTGGTTCTTGAGAAGAAGATTTTTAAAAGATTTGTTCTAATAGGATATATATTTCTATGTAAAATTTGGATTCCCTACCCCGACCCCCAGGGATCATGATTTTAACAATTTAATATCTACACTACCCAAGGATGCTCCCACATAAGTTTCAGCTTTCCTGGCCCAGTGGTTCTTGAGAAGAAGATTTTTAAAGATTTATTCTATATATTTTTTTTGGTTAAACTTTGATTCCCTATTGTGGCCCCGCCCTACCCCCGGGGGTCATGATTTTTACAATTTAATATCTACACTACCCAAGGATGCTTCCACATAAGTTTCAGCTTTTCTGGCCCAGTGTTCTTGAGAAGAAGATTTTTAAAGATTTGTTCTATATATTTCTATGTAAAACTTGGATTCCCTATTGTGGCCCCGCCCTACCCCCGGGGGTCATGATTTTAACAATTTAATATCTACACTACCCCAGGATGTTTCCACATAAATTTCAGCTTTTCTGGCCCAGTGGTTCTTGAGAAGAAGATTTTTTAATGACCCCACCCTATTTTCGTATTTTCTTGATTATCTCCCCTTGGAAGGGGTCTTGGCCCTTGATTTTAACAATTTAAATTCCCCTTTACCCAAGGATGCTTTGTACCAAGTTTGGTAAAAATTGGCCCAGTGGTTCTTCAGAAGAAGTTGAAAATGTGAAAAGTTTACACGGACGGACGGACGGACAGACAGACGGACGGACGGACGACGGACACCGGGTGATCAGAAAAGCTCACTTGAGCTTTCAGCTCAGGTGAGCTAAAAAGGGCAATGTTGACACGATGTCGACTCGATATTTTCCAACATTGCGATGTCGACGATGTGAACAATATAAACAAGATTTTGAAAAAGGCAATGTTGACACGATGTCGACTCAATATCGACAAACATTGCAATGTCGACGATGTAAACAAGAAAAATTAGAAGGGCAATGTTGACACGACGTCGACTCGATATCGACCAACATTGCGATGTCGACGATGTGAACGATGTAAACAAGATAAATAAGAAGGGCAATGTTGACTCGATATCGACCAACATTGCAATGTCGACGATGTGAACGATGTAAGCAAGAAAAATAAGAAGGGCAATGTTGACACGACGTTGACTCGATATCGACCAACATTGCGATGTCGACGATGTGAACGATGTAAACAAGATAAATAAGAAGGGCAATGTTGACTCGATGTCGACTCAATATCGACCAACATTGCAATGTTGACGATGTGAACGATGTAAACAACAGAAAAGGGGAAGGCAATGTTAACAAGATGTTCACGTTATATTTTTAAACAATGTAATATATAGAGAGACAAAGAAAGGTATTATTGTCATGTTAAATATGTATGGTATTAAGAGCACTTTATTTTTACGGCGATGTTGACAATATTGAAAAAACATCGTGCACTGGACATACCTCAAGTTATATTGATTCAAATCATAACTGTAGGAGGAGTGCCATTTTGAAAGTTTTTACAGAAATTTCAATTTTTAGTAACCATGCAACACAGATCATGGAAATCAAGAAACCACTGTTCATCAAAATCAAAAACTGATACACAGAATTATGCATCTTTGTGTAGTCTACTTATGCGCCAAGTTATATTGAAATCAGACCTAAATTATAGGAGGAGTAGCAGTTTGAAAAATTGTTTACAGACAGCTAGACAGACAGGGCTCGACATTAACTTTTTTTCCTACTTGTCCATTCGGACAAGTGACCAAGATATTTACTTGTCCGAACTTCAACTTCGCTTGTCCGAAAATTTTTCAATGAATATCTTATTCTGTCAACTTGAAAACAATTACATTGTACTTAAATCAAAAAATTAAACGTGCTTGATTTATTAGTGTTGTTATTGATAAATAATACAAACACATATAAAACAAAATTTTATCTTGACTTCATGTCCTGACAACAACATAAATGTTTGCAAGTGAATCTGTAATTCAATCAATTCAATACATGAAATATATTCCAAACCTGCAGACGTCGTAAGATCCATGCCATGCAATAGTATGGATGCATTTAGTGAACATCGATCCTGATCAAGTATGAACTTACATAACGATTGATATCAGGATCGAAATTTGGGTTTATGAACTCCTTCTGTTTTTATTCGATAAACTTTTCAATAGTTGTTTTTTTTATTATTATAATTATTTAAGGACTTCTTTACATAAAAAATCACTTGTCCAATCGGACAAGTGCCAAGCAAAATTCACTTGTCTGTAATTTTTTTCACTGGTACCGGACAAGCATTAATGTTGAGCCCTGACAGACAACGGACAGCTAACAATCGCATATGCTCTTCTGGTCTCTGACCAGTGGAGCTATAAACAAGAAGTCTTTGAGCCAATGCTCACTAGTAATACCCAATTCTGTTGTGAATACACACTATCATCATGACATTTATTATACATACACAAAATTCAGTTATGGGTAGATACATCAATTACAGGAAGTTGATATCAGATTCTTACAAAAATAAATACCATCACCAGTGTTTTCCCTATGAACCGGCTACCGGCCAAATTGACCACTTTAATTGACAAAAATGCCCCTTTGAAATAAAACTTTGTTTTTAGGTCCACAGAAATTTTGTTCATATACCTCAGCCCCTTGTGAGTTACAACTGATCTCTAACCCTTTACTTTGAAATAAAGGGAAAACACTGTTCACATGGCAGGATTTTACATTAACTTTTATGAATACTAGATCAGTCAGGCTAGTTTCAGTAATTTTTACTAGCCCTGACATCATAACAGGAGGCCCATGGGCCACATCGCTCACCTGAGTAAATTTGGCCATGCTGTTCTTTATTAGAACCCCCCCCCCCCCGGCCGATAATACCTATTGTGACACACCCTCCCCCAGGGGTCTTGATTTAGATAATTTAGATAATTAAGAATCTATACTACCCTGGGATGCTTCCACATAAGTTTCAGCTTTTTTAGCCCAGTGGTTCCTTAGATGATTTATTCCTATATATTTCAATGTAAAACTTGTAATCTCTATTTCAGCCCTGTCCAACCCCCCGAGGTCATGATTTGAACAATATAGAATCTACACTACCCAAGAATGCTTCCACATGAGTTTCAGCTTTTCTGACCCAGTGGTTCTTAGATTGAAGAAGATTTTTAAAGATATTTCATAAATATTTCAAAGTAATACTTCGATTCTATATTGTGGCCCCATCCTACCCTCAGAGATGATAATTTGAACAATTTTGAATCTACACTACCCAAGGATGCTTCCACATAAGTTTTAGCTCTTCTGGCCCAGTGGTTCTTCTTTAGAAGATTTTTAAACCATTTAAAGAATTTTCCTAAATATTTCAATGTAAAACTTGGATTCCCTATTGCCACCCCGCCCTACCCCAAGGGTCATGGTCTGAATAATTTAGAATCTACACTACCCAAGAATGCTTAAACATGAGTTTCAGCTTTTCTGGCCCAGTGGTTCTTCAGAAGAAGACTTTTAAAGATTTTTCCTATCTATCTCAATGTAAAAAGTGGATTCCCTATTGTGGTCCTGCCCTTCTCCTGCGGGACATGGTTTGAAGAATTTAGAGTCTATATTACCCCAGGATGCTTCAACATAAGTTTCAGCTTTTCTGGCCCAGTGTTTTTTCAGAAAAAAGATTTTTAAATGACCCCATCTTATTTTTGTCTTTTCCTGATTATCTACCCTTGTGAGGGGACTTGGCCCTTCATTTTAACGATTTAAACTCCCCTTCACCCAAAGATGCTTTGTAAAATTATATTATATATTAATTGAGACAATTTCCTATATATTAAATTTACAAAGACGTAGTGTCCTCTAGCGACAGGAACAAGTAAATATGAGTAGTGCTGGGTATCGCGACTGAATCGCGATATACTGCAATATTATATTTTGTATTGCAATATATATCACAATATAAAATTTTTAATAAGTTTTGCTTTTCATCAATGCTAAATGAAAACACAAACTCAAATTACATGTATTCTCGAGTTTATGTAGCAATTGCCTGATCGCGTTGTGTAGGTGCAAGTGGCAAGCTAAGTTTTTTGTGGCACAACTTTAAGAATAAGTTGTAATATTCAGATTCGGCTTTAACATGAAGGGGTTTCATGTAACAGTTGTCTTTTTTGTTTCTGACAGAGATTTATGTCTCTGGTTTCTGATCACACTTCACGTTGCTTACCGCCATATTTTACCTTGAAAAGGGCAAATAACTCTTTATTAACAATTTTTAGCATATCGAACCCAAATCGGTATTCACAAAAAATACCACAATACGTATTGTGAAGAGCAAAATCGGGATACAACGGTTAACCAGTAATATTGCACAGCACTAACTATGAGAAAAATGCCATGTAAAAATCTCTTCTATGCCATATTAATCAGGACCTCACACTCCACATGTGACACATTTTTTTAAATTCTTAAACTTTATGTCCGACTTATAGGCGAGTTGTAAAGAGATTGGTATATTTCTGGACACTAAAATGTAGTATTTTAAATGCCTTTCGGAACCAACAATTTTAAATGTCTGGATATACATATATATGATAATTTATGTATTCTTAGATTATACATAAAGTACAAGTATTTACACATCTTAATAATTTTATTTGTATCGTATGTGAGCATTTAACATTCATATAGTTAACTCTACCAATACGCGAGTTTCGAGATTGTAACTCTCCTACGATAGAGGCGCAAAAAGTACCCATTTCAGCATGGAGGTGGGACAGGTTGTCTCTGTATACATAAGGTGCATAAATAAAAGAACGATATTTATGGCTTTTAAAATTTATTAAATGTTATAGAAAGATAATAATGTTAAGCAGTGATGCATTTGATGATTTTATCAAGCTCAACAATGCATACTTACAAATCTACTATCAATTTTCGGGTACTTGAAAACAAAAGAAACGTCGTAGTCTTTATAAAGAGTAACCAATTTTCTTGATTGTACGTACATTTTCTAAAAAGTTAGTATTTTTTTAAGGCATAATAAAAAAAAGAATCAATATGTCATTTAGATTCCCGACGTGCAATGATCAGATGCATGTGTACCTTATTTATTAGAGGTCCATATCTCTTCCCTCGTCCGAAAAGTCTCATCTCCACTGATATTTTCTTTTTTGTTTCGATTTTTTTGCTTTAAAAAATGATGCCTTTACCTTAATTCCGGTATTCTCAAGTTGTAGAGTACATCTTGACAATCGTGTATTTATGATAAACCGGTATATCGATGATGTAATGTATCCAACACACACAACAAACAAATATCTGTCCCACCTGTTTGTTTACGCGGCAACGAAATTCCCCTCCTCAACGAAAGAGCGCACCACGGGAGATAATCTCGAAACTTGCATATTTATGCGGGAGTCTACCGCTTTTTCAATCCATCTCCCGCCTACTGCTTTTATCCGTAAATCTACCGCTTTTCTATAAAAGCATTTTTGGTTAGCTTGGGTATCCATTTTGAAGCCACTCAAGATAAAATTTCATTAGATATTGCTTGATTTGACCCGGAAGCTTACAAATGCTTTTTTAGTATCGATGTATACATAGATTTCAAGCACGTTTTTGACAACGACAACACCACAAAACTCAGTGATTACAATAGTTATGATAAATGTTGTCCTAATCAATGCCAAGAAAAAGAAGATATAACATTCTAGAAATGGATGAAACGTTTGACATCGTCTAAAAAAGCACAGAATGATATTGCATTTTTATTACCCTTGGCGCCATTGTGTTTCTTTTCACATTACGTGAGAATCTGAGCTCTTCTTTGCTCCATTCTTTAAAAAAAATGTTTATTGGCTTTCTTTCTGATCGCTCGTAAGTTAAAACCCAAATAACATATACTTGACAATGGGTTACTAAGTATACCACAAAGGAAAATACAATCACCATCCAATTAAATCGTAGTAGGCGGAGCCAATATGATTTGAATGAATCGGTTTAGCTTTTTGTGATGAAGTACAAATTAAAGTTTACAGAGAACTTGCATGTGCTTTGTGTCTTTAATTTGACTCCGCCCCAGACAATCAGCTTTAAAAAGGTCAGCCAATGGAACGAGGTGTTGCTTTACGCCTATGGGAATGTTTGATTCAAGTAAGAGTAAAAAGAAACACTTTGGTGCAATGCATCCTATCAGTAATGTCAAAAGAAATCACTTGATTGACAAAGCCATGAGGCATGAGTTATATTGCATCTCTACTTTCGTTTTCGATAATCGCGGGAAATTCAGTTTATTTAACGAAAGATAGGAACAAGGTTTAGATCTGGATAGGGGTGGGACGATACACACATCTTGCGATACGATACGTATCTCGATATATTGGCACGATATGATACGTATCTCGATATTATGACAAGTTATAAAACTATTCAAAAGAATTAGTATTTTATTTCCTTTTTTGTCTTGAAATTAAATCAGCAAATTATTCTATATCAAATAATGTTTTCTTTGAAATTAATACTTGAAGTTTATCAATTTCATTGACTAAAACTTTTACAAAAAGAATAATACATGTATATATTATTATTACCAAATTACTATTCAGAAGTTGTTTACAAATAGTTGTATAGTTCATCAGAGAACACTGACTAAAAATTCATTTGAAAAACATCGAGCATATTTACATTATTATTAATTCATTGCTGAAAGTCTGTAGCCAAGTTGAGATTACAACAAAAAAGTACGAGATGGACTAACAATTAATAATATCAAATGTTCTGGAAACGATATTTTCTGTGTATAGCACGCATTTCATACTGATCTTTTCTTGTCCAATCTTCTGAGTCTGCTTAAAAGTGAAAACGTTTTACCCTAACCAAAGACTTATTAGCTCTAAAGTGTGTTTTCAATATCAACATCATCTCTTCGCTTCGTACAAGCCGCCATTTTCCAAGGACAAAACTTTCATTTTCAATTTTTGGATAGGTCGTTCGTGTATCGTTTCATACCGATATTTGAATGCTTGTATCGTAAACCGTATCTTGGAGGAAAATATCGGTATGTATCGGTGTATCGGTATATCGTCCCACCCCCTAGATCTGGATTTAACAATGTCATCATCTGCTGTGTTTGTGAGCTGAATGAACATTCAGAATTATTGCTTCCAGGCATCTTCGCTAGCCAAGGGTTTCTGATACGCTACTCTCCTCATAAACCCTTGGCCTACGATGTTCATAGAAATCGAGATTTTTTTCCAGAGTTCTGATTGGATTTCAATAAACCCAGGTCGACCAATCAGCAATTGTTTTTTGTAAATGACGATATTTGCATTCGGGATACATCCTCACTCTTTAATCTCGGAAATGAAAAACGCAAGAAAACAACGATCCGTAAGATAACATTCAATTCTATGAATAGCCATGGTGTCATCCAATATCTTCTAAATATGTGACTAAGAATCTATATTGAAGCTTCAGATTTGTTCTATAAATAATGAATAAACATAACTCAATTATTGCTTCTTAATTATTCTTGAAAAAACTTTGATTTAATATTTCTGGCGATGACGCAATCTGTGCGTACCTGATAGATTCGAGATCACGTGACGGAAAACAATCCCGTCTTTTGACTTCACCGTATGCCAAGGGTTTATGAGGAGAGGAGCGTATCAGAAACCCTTGGCTAGCGAAGATGGCTTCCAGGCTATATCAACAAGAATGACACTACTAAAGGCTAGTGCTGGGTATCGCGGCTGAAAAATCATATCGCGATATATTGCGATATAATATTTTGTATTGCAATATATCACAATATAAATTTTTTAATAAATTTTGCTTTTCATCAATGTTAAATGAAAACAAAAACTCAAATTACATGTAATCTCGAGTTGATATTGCAACTGCCTAATCGCGTTGTGTGTAAGCAAGTGGCAAGCAAGTTTTTTTGTGGCACAACTTAAAGAATCAAGTTGTAATATTCAGATTCTGCTTTAACATGAAGAGCTTTCATGTAACAGTTGTCTTCTTTTCGTTTCGACAGCCATGTCTCTGGTTTCCGATCAAACTTCACGTTGCTTGCCGCCATATTTTACCTTGAAAAGGGCAAATAACTCTTTTTGTAACAATTTATAGCATATCGAACCCGAACCGGTATTCACAAAAAAATACCGCGATACGTATTGTGAAGAACGAAATCGGGATACACCGGTTAACCAGTAATATCGCACAGCGCTACTAAAGGCTGTTAAGCAGTCAATCAAAGCAAAATCATGAGTTATGTTTTATAATTTATGGCCAACTCAAAGCATTTCTATCTACCTCATAGCATTGATACTTGAGCCATTTAAGGCCATATCAGGCCAAGCTTAAAAAATCCTTTGTTTGCAGTTGCCGACCTATAATTTTTAGAGTTGGTCGGTAGGTAGGCATTCTTTTTTTTTTTCTTTTTTTTTTGAAAAAAATGGATTTTTGTTAGATAACAAATAAAAGAGGTTTTCATAGACCTGCTAGCCATGAATAAGCTCAACACTTGTTATAAACCACTGATTGATAAAACAAAAGTCAAAATTTGAAAAAGAAACAGTTTCAATATTCTGAAAAATTGAAAAAAAAAAAAAAAATTACAAAATGGCTAAAAAAAAAGTTTGGGTCGGGTGCATTTTCAGTGGGTCGGTAGGCAACTGCAAACAAACTTATTTTTATTTTAGGCCTTAACATAATATACATCTTTGTAAATCCATGCTTAAAACAATTAATGCGCACAATGGTACCGCTTTTGAGGTCTGAATCTCCCTATTTTTCATCACAATAGGTTAACATGTATGAAATATCAATGGATTTACTTGAAATTGTCACCTGATTTTGGCAAAAAATTGTACCGACTTATAAGCGGGTCAAAAGCAAATCCCACAAAAATAAAGTCAAAAAATGCAACCTTCTTATAGGCAGACCAACTTATAGGCGAGTATATACGGTAACTCGTATACATAACAAAGATCTATGAAATAAACTTTAACCTTCCCATTTGTACAGTACTTTTTAAGTAACTAAAGAAAATTGATAATGATTTCAATGATTGAAAAAATTCTATCTTTTTAGATGTAAGTTGAATGTAAAATCAATTCACTATTAGGGGTAAAGGATGGAAAGGTCTTTAAAAAACGGAGAGGGATACATTATTGCTTTGATATGCATATTGTGATACTTGGGATTAATTGATACATCTCTAGAGAAAACCTTATATCTAATGAATATCAGGTATTAGCCTGTATCAGTTTCGAAATAATTTGGATCTGACAACACTCAGCTTGCAACGGTAAATGAAAAATGTTTATTACACTGTAATTTACAGTCTAAGTAAGTAGTCAGTTGAATATTGTGAAGAAAGTATATTTGATCCCTTCGAAATTTCATATGCAGTCATAAAAGAGAAGAAATAAAGTGTAAAATAGGCTTCTACAAAATCCACCAATTTATCATGTGCAGATGTTTATAAAACAGTCTTAAAACACAATCACATTTTCTTACATTTCATTTTACACAATCATCATCATGAGCAATTTGCAAACTTTCAGTTTAAAGGTTACATAACTCAACCTTTATACGCTTATATTGCTGAAAAACAAAGAGATATTAACAATACTTTGTTCATTACTTACCTACATTCCTTCTGCGTGTGCCAATAACCAAATTTTCTTCTCTAAAAACACACCTCGATCCTCAACAGTCAACTTCTGCGCAGTGTACCGGAAGTGATTGTTAAACACGGTAGCCACACGTTTCGGCCCATCAGTTACATGGGCCAGTCGGATAGGTCTACAGTTTTAGACAGGTCGGGCCTCGATTAATGTATTCAACATATTTTGCAAAATTATTTCGTTAAAACATTCTGATTGTACACACAAGTACTCTGAAGATTATTCATGTATTAACATGCTATGTGGTGCATACCAGGGGCGGATCCAGGATTTGAAGTTAGGGGGGGGGCGCTAAAAGTAGGCAAGGGGTCTGGGGGCCGCCTTGAGGCCCCCAGTGGGTCCAGGGCAAAGCCCTGGTGGGGGTCCAGGGGGAGAAGCCCCCGGAAGCTCCTGGATTCTAGAGATTTTGTAGGGTAAAAATGAGGTCTACCGAGTATACATATTAACATTTTGTAGAAAGTTTTTGATTGGCGAAACACACCTGTGATTTATGTTAACTAACTTGACAAAAGTTATTGTCTAAAAGTTAAAAGCGTTAGAGAGGATTTGTTTAAGGCAATGCCCTCCAGTTATAGGTAAGTGTGTTTTATATTGTCTTGCAAATATTCTGTACCCCCCCCCCTGAAAGTAGTGCCACTGCATACACATTCTTTCGGGATATTATTTCTCGTTTGGTATCTGACCAGTTTATTAATATAAAGTAACAATCAGTTATAACGTTTGCTTACAAAAAGGATTTTTAAAATGAAAACGAGAGCGCCCTACGCAAACGCTTACGTGATTCTTTACTATTTGCATATTGATTTATGTTAACTAAAAGAAGTTCAGTGACAAGTTATTTACAAACATGTTGATGAAACAAGAATATCAACAGTCTTGTTTTAAGCCATCATTTCGTAAGTTCTATGTACAGGCACTTGATTCGGAAATTATGATTATACTATGTGAAGAATATTTACATTACTATATAACTTTAACTTTAGAAGAGGCATAACCAGTCTTAAGAATATCTTCTCACAAACTTAAAATTGAAACTGGCAGATATATTGGACTTGAAAGAGATAAAAGAATATGTGAAAAAATGTAATTTGAAATACATCAGTTATAAAGCACAACAACATGATATGTATACATGTATTTTACTTTTAACACAGTTTACTGTATTTTTTTTGCTTATCAACTTATTGATTGCCTTTGTCTAAACATGTACCTTTCATGCCTCTCTGGGCCAATTATTTTCACCCTAAATGTTACGGATTTTTGCCGTTCGTTCCGCATCATGACAATTAAGGAGCACACAGCTGATATGCCCAGTCCATAGGGGATGCCCACTCCTCCATGGCAGCTAATCCCACCTCTCTGATCATTGGCATCGGAAGCAAATTGAAAGTAGGGGGCGGGGACTAAGTGTAAGAAATAAAAAATTCAGACCTACAAAAAAAACCTGACAAGCCAAAAAAAAAAAAAAAATAATAATCAATAAATAAATTAAAAAAAAAATAAAAAAATAAAACGAAAATATGACCAAACGCGAAAATCCTATATTCGAAGAGGGGGGGGGGGCTTCCTTCAGGACCAATCCCCCCATCCGAAAAAACTACCACTCAACCCTTTTTTGACCTAAACTGCAACGTGTCTGTGGAAAGGGAGGCTAAACCCACGTCCCAATGATCCAATGATTAATGCCTATTATTATGTCTATCTTTGCAAAAAAAAGTGGGGGACTAAGCCCCCCCCCCCTGGTTCCGACGCCTGTGCTGATGTTTTAGAGGTCCGTGTTTTAATATTCACTGGTCTGACTGGGTCTAAATGTCCGTGGTCCAAGTGTTCTGGAGTCGAGTTTTTTGAAAAATTCGCCATGGCGGTCGAACCAAATGGCTCAAAGAAAAGGAAGACAGAGGATGACTTTGAGTCTCCAGGAAACTCTGAAAAATTATTTTCATTAGCAGAATTTGAATTTTGCAAATTGTTGAAGAATGACATGAGGAGTAAAACTGCATTTATTCACGCTAAATGCAGAGAGAAAGATGCTGTTTTACTGATGGAGAAAAGTGCATTCGAACCAAAAACTCTGCAGAATTTGTTATCCAAGAAGACCGAACTGGTTGAAACATTGAAAAATGATATATACAGTACTTATGATACCTACCCTGAAAAAGAACTGAACGGTAGGCAAATTCAAGATGATGAACTGGGGCAGTTTTTTGGTCTTGTTTTGTGTATGACCAGCTGGTGACAGGGTGAAACTTGTTTGAAGCAGTAAAACGAGCATTAACAAGGCAGAAAGCTTTTAATTGTGACGTCATAATAGAGCGACGCAAAAACACAATGCTCCGTGACATATTTCATGTGACAAAATTCAACAAAATAAGATGTAAACAACAAACAAAACGCATGGATTGCATTAGAATGGGAATAACTGATCTTCTAATTTGGTATTTGCGACTGTTAATGCTAATTTAACGGTCGCAAACATCCATTTTACCGGCTCCGCTTACGCGTCGCCGGTAGAACTCAGTTTGCGACCGTTAAATCAGCATTAACGGTCGCAAATACCAAATTAGAAGATAGTTATTCCCTAATTTAATATACCTATTATTGTATCCTCAAGTTGTAACTTATTTAAAATATTGAAAAAAAAGCTTTAAAAAAGAGAAAATATTTTAATATCATTAATTTCTTAATTGTATTTTAAAAATATGATTTTTTTTATTTGTAATAACTTTTGCACATAATTGAATATAAAATTAAAGTATATAACGTTATAGTTTTCATGTTCATAGGAATCTAGCTGAGGGGGGAGGCATTTGTCAACCTCAAAATCAAATCTGCCTGAACCATTATATTTTCCTCAAACCATGAAAATTGGACCCCTTGAAAATATATGACTTTACAGTAACAAAACAATTATTGACTGCATTTGCTGACTCCGTGTCAGCAATATTTCAAATCCTATGGAAGCTAACATAATCAATGTTGCCCTTAACCTCAGTCAATATTTGTTAAATATTGTGACAGCCCAACAAGAAATATCAGAATTTCTTGAATGTCAAATATATTTTCTGAAAAACTATATAGTATTTATACCATTTTTTTAAATTAGTATTTGTTGGAATTACTAACTAATAACCATATGCTTGTGAAAAATGTTTTGGACAATAATTTTTTTTCCTTTTAATTAGGTCTGAAAACCACATTGATATTTCCTGCCACAAGTCACCACATCACGAAGTATACAGAGCAAGATTTCCACATCATACATGAGTCAGCAGAGGATTACAATAAAATCACACTCCCCTATATGAAAAATAAGGCCCTTAGCAATCAGGTATTGTGCTCATATTTCAGAAAAATATCAGCCACTTCAAAAAACATTATTCAGAATATGGGAATAATGACACAATTCTTGACGTCATATAATGTACCATATATGTTGAAATTTTAGCAAGGCACAAATTTCGTGATTTCTCCTTAAAAAATGGTAATTTTTAGTGAGAGGTAATTTTATTGATTTTAAAATGCTTACTAAGAAGCTATTACAAATGAAATGCAATTAATTTTTAGCAATATTCAATTTTAGCGATCTCAGGACCCTCACTAATAATGCCAAAATTAAATCCTCGATAAAAATTCTACTTACATGGTATTGACCAGCATGAAAATTACAAGACCAAGTGATATTCGAAGAATGGTCAACAAAAATTGAGCAGGGCCAAAATATTCCTAAATGATCCTTGTTTTTATTATTTAAACCTTAACACACTAAATTTTTCAGGGTAGGGTGGATGGTGGGGGTTGATGTTTGTTTACTGTAGAAGTACATGTACTTTTTTTCACAGGGTCATACTTCCGCGGAATCTCAATTTCTGTTTAATCCACGGGTATAAAATTACGCGGATTTCGTAGACTGTCACTATATGCCTTACATTTATATTAAGTATGCTTCGACAAATTTCCGCGGAAAATTTGTGCCCACATACATAGCGTAAATTAAAACCACGCGGAAAAAAGTACTTCTACAGTATATAAAATATATATATTTATCAATAATACATGAAGTGTATTCATTAGTACATGACTACTATTAGTAGAAGTGATCAGGCTTTGTTCATTCATTAGTACATGACTACTATTAGTAGAAGTGATCAGGCTTTGTTCATTCATTAGTACATGACTACTATTAGTAGAAGTGATCAGGCTTTGTTCATTCATTAGTACATGACTACTATTAGTAGAAATGATCAGGTTTTGTTCATTCATTAGTACATGACTACTATTAGTAGAAGTGATCAGGCTTTGTTCATTCATTAGTACATGACTACTATTAGTAGAAGTGATCAGGCTTTGTTCATTCATTAGGCCAAAAAAAAATATATCCCTGTTTCCTGTCCCCCGACCAAAAAAAATAGGGTAGGTAGGTAGGAAAAACATTTTATTTTAGAAAAAAATTTTATTTTCGAAATTGAAGATGCAGAACACATTAAACAAAGAAAGCCTTATGTTCAGTTCAGAGGCAATGTGGTTTAAAAAAGATTTAACATTTTCCATAAGGCCTCTGTGTAATAATGTCTTTTCCCAGCAAGATGCAGCTTTCACAGATAGGAAGTACAGTTTTGGATCTCTGAAGAAGCTCCTTTTTCACCTCGCCCTCTCCACAACAGTATGAACACAAATTTGCATGCCCAAGACCACTCCTATAGTAGGCTAACTCAAGAGGACTTTCACAAGTTATGTTGGATCTAGCCATCACGGATTTATACAATGGATTGGACGGTGGCAGCAGAGGGGAGCCACATGTGTAATCAAGCTCGCTGAGTCCACATACAATGGAATACTGTTGTCTCTCAGTTAACTTGTGTTTTGAATAGATTACTCTGGGCTTTCTGCATTCCACACACTCTACAAGCGACCTGGCATTCTGTACAGTACAGAGACTTGGTGTTGATTGAGGTTCTCACTTGTCTTCCCTTGCATATTTGTAGAGCATTCTTGGCCATCTGTAGATTCTTCTTGATTTGCAGTGTTGACTAGTGTATTTTCAGTGGAGTCAATTGGTACCGGTTTCTTTTTTTTCTCTTTCAAAAGTTTAAGGGTTGGTCTGTCCTTTTCTGTAGTTTCCTGCCCTCTAACCTCTGAGTAAGGAAGGTAATGATCCCCTGTAGCATCCAACTGGGGGTCTGGCAGCCATGAAGGTAAAGGACTTTTAGGGGGAATGCAACAAGCAACATCCTCACATTTCTTGATTTGAAAAACATACTGTGTACATTTACAGTGCCTGTCCATCCAAGCTTGGTATGACTTTACTTTTTTCGTGTGCGTCTTCTGTAATTTAGTTAAGTCCATTTCGGGGAACAGTTCTTTAAGGTGTCGTTTCAAAACCTCAATATCTTCGTCACTAAGAGGATCTAAGACCTGGATCGGTTCATCTTTAAGCTTCAGTCTGATAAATCTGTTCTGGATAGTTCGTTTAACTTCTTCCAGGGATTCTGTCCACGCTTTTCTTACTCCCAAGTTTGGATTTTCTTCATGAAATGTCCTGATTTCTGCCATGCTATTCTTGTTTTTCAAACCATCTTCAATTTTCTTCTCACAGGGTGTCCTCTCTAAAGATACATTTTGCAGCCCTAGATTTAAAATACTCATCACTCTTTCTGCCGGATTTGTATAACTGTGTCCTGGTGCACAGCGAGCATGGATCAAGAGGTCCAAGTTAAACTCCTTAAACAAGCAGACATTTGCCAATTTAACAGCTTCAAGTGTGTTTCGCTGATCTACTCCACCATCGGTGAACTTTAACAGTATTGGCTTCAGATTTTCTGAATTCTGCATCATCTTTGAGAGGAATGCTGCATGTCGAAAAGGAGAAGCAGGCTGAAAAACGGAATCATTCAGCACAGTAAAAACCTTTCCACGGACAAAAGACTTGTCAACACTTTTTGGCACTTGGCATTGTAATACAACTGATGGTGTGAGGGAACACCGAGTCATATCATGATCAAGGGCAACAAGGGTACTGGAAGTAGGCACTATCGACTTTTTCCCCCTCACTCCTGTTGATACTGCTGTACCTGGATCACCGATTGGTACTTTTGCCTTATCATCACAGCACACCATCATGCATTGTTCTGCTTCCTCTACAGCAAAGGACTTCAAATACTTCAACTGGGCATTACAAAAATGGCTGTCAGGATGAGTCGTGCGTAGTTGTCTTCTTTGAATTTTGAATTGTACATTCAATCGAGAAGTAAAATTCAAAGCTCCTTGACAATATGGATTTCTTGGAGCAAACTGTAGTTTCACAAGACTTGCTGAGGGAACAGGGGTGCCAGGTGGACAAGTAGATGCCGCTCTTTGGATCATGTCTGAAACTGAAATAAATTCACTGAGATGAGCATTGCCGTGTCTCCTGTCATCAGCAGCTGTTATATCCTCAAGTGCATCCTGAAGTTTTTCAAAAAACACATCAAACTTTGTGTTAGGTCTTCCTGGATTGGTATGTCTCAGATCGGCAATCAAATCTGTATGGCCCAATGAAATGAGACGCAAACGCTCTTGCATAATAGGATTTGTAGTTTGGCTGCCATCAAATGCCAACTCCTTATATATATACTCCACCACAGATGGTGACAACGTGGTAATGTTGTTGATTTTCTCTTTAAACCCTTTTTTCATTTCCCGGGTGTGATATTCCTGCATTTCAGATCTTGCGGTCTGTAACAATCTGGCACCCTGGACTAATATCTGTGACTCTGTGCGGTTTTCTGATGTTTTAGAAATGATGAATGAGGCGATTGTAGATCCTCCTGGACAGAATTTTAAAATGTCCACTGGAACAGACAATTGAAGATTCTTGAGAAATCGGTATTTCTGCTTTGAGTCTATAAATGGTTCAGGGGCATGTTCTTTTTCATTAAAAAACAGAAAATCTCCAACTTCCTTTCCTTTCATGACAGCATCTAACAGGAGGTATTGCTGCTTGACTATTGCTGTTGGTTTCCTATGCTCAATAGTTGCATCTTCGGCTATTGTTCTTGCAGGGTGATTCTCTGCATGGGTTTTCTGCATTTCTTCATTCTTTGTTTCCAGGTACTTGCTGTAAGAGTCAAGACAGTCAGCCAGGCCCTGAATTTCTTTGCTTCCCTTCCTCCATGCTGCAGTTGAGGAAGTTACTGGCTTCAATAGAACACTACAAAAAAGTTTAACAATGTCTCAGATAAATCAATTTCCACTTGACAGACCAACTTCAGCATGATACATTGTTTACTTCAATTCAGTCATTAAAAATGAATTAAATGTCATATAAAAAATGTGTCAAATATTACATAATGCTACAGATATATCTTTAACATTTAAACTGACCTATATAATGTTTCTGCATGAGATTTAAGACATCCAGCATCAAGTGGCATCTGCTTCAATTTCTTTCTTTTCAATTCATTAAAGCCCTGGTAACCATCAAACACAGCAGGAATTGGAGTAACAGCCTCTCTGTCACATGCAGCATCATTAATTGTCATATGTTGGTTTGTAATGTACCATAATGCATTACATAACACCTGCAAAATATTTAGTAAGGTTAGGTTGAAACATTTAATATTTTACACATAAAACTATTTGAATTAATTTTATTGACCACAATATTTAAGTACTAAACTAACTTTGTTTGCATTCATACATTATAAAATCATAGAAAATACTGATTTAATTTGCAGAAATCTTATTTTAAAAAACTCTACATTGTGGTAGGGTAAATTGGACTTGGACAGTAAATCTTGAAATACAGGGTATTAAAGTAGTATATGTATGTTACATATTGTGTGAAGGCATGAAAAGATTTTAAAAATGAGAGTTAAAATAGACTGATTGTTAAAGATAAAAGAAAGACACACTAAACCATTTCCACATTTAAGAATGTAAGACACACACCAGTTTACAAATTTTAGTGCACAGACTAGCAAGCATAGGAGGGTCATTCCCTTTGCATTTTTTAAAACTTACCATATTGAATGTCAAATCTGTCAGAGAAAAAAAAATTTTCACATGCATCAAAACGAACTAAAGAAAAAAATATATTTTTAATATAATACACTTTGAAACACATACTTGAACGACATAGCTGCCCTCTGTCTCTACAACTGGTTTAGGAATATCCAGCTTATGTTGCTTAAAAAAGGTGTCGATCAAGGTGTTGTACAACTCATCCTTTCTTGTGAGCCCATCTTTCACTCCGGCACTATAAAATTATTATATTCTGATTTACAACTCAACATAAGGATATGGATTTGGACTTGTATAGCATTTTTTTCCTCTCAAGAAAATTTTAATATGAAAATATTTCAACATATTTGCATGTATCTCAAGTCTTTAATACACTGTTGGGCAGTCTATCTTATACAAGCAGAAATATGCCAATTTGCTATATAATTTATATAATACTAAACTGCAATTGCCATGATATATTTGTACATGTATTTTGAAGTAAACCTTTTCTGTTTCTTGTCAGGAAAAGAACGTCCCCCTGCCATTAGCAATTCAAATGCATTTACAGCTTTCTTTGTGGCAATCTCTGCATGCTGTCGTAATTCGCATACTTCAGAATCAGTCTGTTCTTTGCATATAAATGTGAAAGAACGTAAAGAGAAATTGTGCACAACTTCTCCAACTGTCAATGCACCGTGGATATTTGTCTGACCTTGTTCCGACACATGTACTGTAAAGTCTGCTTCTTTACTTGATTGGGCGCTGTGATACGCATTAAAAACATGTGAAAAGGTAGAGGTGTCCTGCACACTGGTAATAAATTTTCGACATTCTTTGTAATGAATGCATGGTGGAAATTCCAGAGACAGCACGCTTGCAGATCTCGCCGGTGCGCTCGCCATGTTACCGGGTCAATCTTATCATTCATGCGCTTTTTGACAGCTCCAGCCAAGTCTTGTATTCAAACGTTTACGAGACTCCTAAGGTAAAACGTAAAATATTGTCGGATGGCTTTAATATTTCCGGAAAACAATGAACCAAAAAAAAAAAAAAAAAAAAAAAACGAAAAAAAACTTTTAGGGTCGGCGAGTAAAATGTAGGGTCGGTCGGGCGACCGGAAACAAGAGTATTTTTTTTTTTGGCCTTAGTACATGACTACTATTAGTAGAAGTGATCAGGCTTTGTTTATTCATTAGTACATGATTACTATTAGTAGAAGTGATCAGGCTTTGTTCATTCATTAGTACCTGACTACTAGAGTTGGGTATTGCGAGTGAAAACCATATTGCGATATATTGCAATATTTTACTTTGAATATTGCAATATATTGCAATATATTGTAGATTAATTATCATTAATAAATTCGAGCAGAATGTTTGAAATGCTTTCAAGTTCAAAGACTATTTGAATTTATCTTTAAGTTTTAAAGGGGGAGGAGGGATAAGACATTAATTGCACACATAATTATAACACTTTACTTTTAATCAAATACCAGGTAAAATAATAAAAACAAAATGAACCCCCTTGGAGAATTTTCAAATTGAAATAAAAAATTATACAGAATATATAAACTTTTTTCATTTGGGGGTTGGATCTCAATGAAGTAGCATGAAATGCTATTCAAGATTAAAATAATACATACATGAAAAAAAAATTGATTGTGGTTATACAGAATAAAATTAAAGCCAGAAAGATCTTGCGACCTATTTTCGGGCGTTTTGGTGTTTTAGTCTAATCCGACCTAATTTCACATTATGACAAACGATCTACTAGTTTTTTAATATATTTGACCTTGGTATAGCATGAAGGTGTTTAAAATGGCATGAAAGTTATTAAAAATAAAGCAACACTACTTCAAGTGAAAACACGGATGACCATTTACTTGTAATATGAACATGAACTTCACATTTCATCGCGATGTCGATCGTGTAGATTCATTGCGAGATTTTGAAAACCACAGGACACTTGGTATACACTGTGTAGAAATGTTTTACATATTATCTTTCTTATTAATTTTATTTTAAAGTCTTATAATAAATTATAAACTATACTTAAAGTAAGATATTTAAAATTGCAACAGTGAATGAAAAGCTCTCTCTCCTTTCTCTCTTTCTTTCGAACGCTCTCTCTCTTTCTCTGAAAGCTGACGAAGTATTGTTATAACAAGATTGAAAAAGCCTGAGGCAGTTACAAGTATTATTTCAATAGTTTATACAATAAAGGAGATTTTTATATATTTTATAAATATCGTGAAATACCGGTATCTGATTTTCATATCGCGGTATATTATCATGGTGGATAATACCGCAATATACAGATATACCGGTAATATTGCACACCCTTACTGACTACTATTAGTAGAAATGATCAGGATTTGTTCATTCATTAGTACATGACTACTATTAGTAGAAGTGATCAGGCTTTGTTCATTCATTAGTACATGACTACTATTAGTAGAAGTGATCAGGCTTTGTTCATTCATTAGTACATGACTACTATTAGTACATAGAAAAAGTGATCAGGCTTTGTTCAATCATTAGTACATGACTACTATTAGTAGAAGTGATCAGGTTTTGTTCATTCATTAGTACATGACTACTATTAGTAGAAGTGATCAGGCTTTGTTCATTCATAAGTACATGACTACTATTAGTAGAAGTGATCAGGCTTTGTTCATTCATTAGTACATGACTACTATTAGTAGAAGTGATCAGGTTTTGTTCATTCATTAGTACATGACTACTATTAGTAGAAGTGATCAGGCTTTGTTCATTCATTAGTACATGACTACTATTAGTAGAACTGATCAGGTTTTGTTCATTCATTAGTACATGACTACTATAAGTAGAACTGATCAGGCTTTGTTCATTCATTAGTACATGACTATTATTAGTAGAAGTGATCAGGTTTTGTTCATTCATTAGTACATGACTATTATTAGTAAAAGTGATCAGGCTTTGTTCATTCATTTGTACATGACTACTATTAGTAGAAGTGATCAGGCTTTGTTCATTCATTAGTACATGACTACTATTAGTAGAAGTGATCAGGCTTTGTTCATTCATTAGTACATGACTACTATTAGTAGAAGTGATCAGGCTTTGTTCATTCATTAGTACATGACTACTATTAGTAGAAGTGATCAGGCTTTGTTCATTCATTAGTACATGACTATTATTAGTAGAAGTGATCAGGCTTTGTTCATTCATTAGTACATGACTACTATTAGTAGAAGTGATCAGGCTTTGTTCATTCATTAGTACATGACTACTATTAGTACATAGAAGAAGTGATCAGGCTTTGTTCATTCATTAGTACATGACTACTATTAGTAGAAGTGATCAGGCTTTGTTCATTCATTAGTACATGACTACTATTAGTAGAAGTGATCAGGCTTTGTTCATTCATTAGTACATGACTACTATTAGTAGAAGTGATCAGGCTTTGTTCATTCATTAGTACCTGACTACTATTAGTAGAAGTGATCAGGCTTTGTTCATTCATTAGTACATGACTATTATTAGTAGAAGTGATCAGGCTTTGTTCATTCATTAGTACATGACTATTATTAGTAGAAGTGATCAGGCTTTGTTCATTCATTAGTACATGACTACTATTAGTAGAAGTGATCAGGCTTTGTTCATTCATTAGTACATGACTACTATTAGTACATAGAAGAAGTGATCAGGCTTTGTTCATTCATTAGTACATGACTACTATTAGTAGAAGTGATCAGGCTTTGTTCATTCAGTAGTACATGACTACTATTTGTAGAAGTGATCAGGCTTTGTTCATTCATTAGTACATGACTACTATTAGTAGAAGTGATCAGGCTTTGTTCATTCATTAGTACATGACTACTATTAGTACATAGAAGAAGTGATCAGGCTTTGTTCATTCATTAGTACATGACTACTATTAGTAGAAGTGATCAGGCTTTGTTCATTCAGTAGTACATGACTACTATTTGTAGAAGTGATCAGGCTTTGTTCATTCATTATTACATGATTACTATTAGTAGAAGTGATCAGGCTTTGTTCATTCATTAGTACATGACTACTATTAGTAGAAGTGATCAGGCTTTGTTCATTCATTAGTACATGACTACTATTAGTAGAAGTGATCAGGCTTTGTTCATTCATTAGTACATGACTATTATTTGTAGAAGTGATCAGACTTTGTTCAAAACTTAAGAGGTTACTGATAGGTTTCACATTTCATATTGGAAATTGTTCTTCAGACTGAATAGTTTTAAATATCATTAAAAGAGCCACCTGCAAATAAAAAGATACATGTTCAGCATTGCAGCATACATGTATTTATCATGTTTACAGTTTATGTCAACAGAAATGTAAATTTTTAGCTCTACTGGTCAGAGACCAGGGGCCCGTTTTACAAAAGGTCGTAAGTCGTAGACTTGGTTGTAAGACCGAACTTACGACATACGACTGTTTTACAAAGATTTGAGACTTGCGAGCTACAACGAAATTCGGTTGTAAGTCTACGACCACACAGAGGCTGTTGCAAGTCCTAAGTTTCGTCTCAAAG
The DNA here is from genome assembly GCF_032062105.1 of Saccostrea cuccullata. Classification (NCBI taxonomy): domain Eukaryota; kingdom Metazoa; phylum Mollusca; class Bivalvia; order Ostreida; family Ostreidae; genus Saccostrea; species Saccostrea cuccullata. The sequence continues at coordinate 167,588 of NW_026928637.1, read as the reverse complement.
GTGTTCTATTGGTAAATAAAAATATTCATTATGGCTGCTTTTCTTGTTCTTGATGTTATTGATGAAATGCACAAATAGAGAGGTTTGAGGGTATTTCGGGACAGAAAATATCCAGTGGTCTATTTGTACGATGCTGCGTTAATCGAGAGGGTACCAATTGCTGAGGCAATACCTCCATGACATCATAGATATAATGTGGGGTTATGTAGAAAGACCAGAAAGAAAAAGTCATGCTGTTCCTGCAGAAATACAAGTACATACCTTTATTATTGATGCGTTTTATTGTCCATTCATTCATTAAACTCTACAAAACATACGTCATTTCCTGGTAATGTCGTCATAATTTTGTGTGTATGCCGATAAGGCACGGATCAAACAATTTGTAAGTGGCAGGTGCCTGTCAAATACTACACTTTGAGGTTAAGCCTAGACACATTTCTTATATTTACCATTGGTGTTCAGTTTACATATACAAATGGTCCATAAAGGACATTTTGTTAATTTTTGAAAATTCATCAACATCTTATAAAGAACGACTAAAACACTTCAGCAAATTTTCTATATTCTTGCATAATTATATAAGTATATGTGAATATATAATGTACATATGTCTATCGAAGTCACCTGAATTTTTCATTTAACGTTACGTTAGCCGTAAAATTTAAAAAATAAACTGTCTTGGAGAAAAAGAATATATATAATTTACATTATTTGTTAGTACACATATAACATTACAAAAATCAAATATTCTCTTTTCTTAAACTATTCTTTAAAAATATTTGCTGTTCCTACTCCAGTCAAAAATTTTCATTTATGGGAAAAGATGACTTAGAATCATACAGTGCCAATTTATGCAACGCGGATTTTTTTAAATAAATCTGTAACGATAATTCAAATTATAATAATTTTCATGTCGTCTTATTAATCAGATTCAATTTTACTCTAGTTAAATTAATTGTTAAAAAAATTTATACCAAAATAACATTCCAACACATATTTTTTTTCTTTGTTATTTTTTTACACAGGTCGTTCATCTATATTGCTATAAAAATTTTAAGTATTGGCTGCTCCGCCCTTGACGTCGATCACATTTTTTCGTTGCTCCGTCTTCTGTACCGAGCTTAATTTTTTTATGATCTCCGAATTTCACTGGGCAAAATTCTATCAAACTTGCACAACATGCATTTGGGTAAAGGGGAAAAATTGTTAAAATAAACTGAATTATTCTCGCTCTCATTATGGATCCATGAAGAGTTAAAATTTTGGGGTTAAAAAATTTCTTCATATCTGATTTTGCCAGTAAAGCTGAAACTTATGTGGTATCCTGGGGTAGTGTAGATTCTAATTGTTCAAATAATGACACATTTATATACCATTTTATAGAAAATATATAGGAAAAATGTTTTTAAAATATTTCTTGCTCTTATTAATTTTTCGTGTATGTCTAACGTATATGCCAATTTTCACTAAAAGACGTTTATTAGAAATATAAAATATACACAATTCTTTGAAAATTTTCTTCTCACAACCCTCGTAGACACATTTCTTATATTTACCATTGGTGTTCAGTTTCAGTGCATGTACAAAGGTACAAATGGTCAACATATAAAACATTTTGTTTTAATTTTTTAAGAACTTTGTTAACAATCTGTAAAAAAGAATTCCCAACCTGAAAATATTTTCGGTTATATTTACAAACTTATACAAGTATATACATATATAAGAATATTGTCATCAATGTCACCTGAATTTTTCTTTTTAATCCATCATCGCAAAATTTAAAAAATAAACTGTCTTGGAGAAAAAGAATATATATAATTTACATAGAGATATAGACACATATAGATGGGTATGATTTCATTTAAATCAACTGTATATATAAAAAAAAAATATGTACAATATCCTTTTCTACCCCCCCCCTCCCAAGAAAAAATTACTGTAGACGTACTTTTTTAGTGTAAATTCTAAATTGTACGGAATCTTAATTTCTGTTTTATCCGCGGGTAGAAAATTACACGGATTTCCTAGACTGTCACTATATACCTTACATTTATATAATGTGCGCTTGGACAAATTTCCGCGGAAAATGTGTGACCGTGTACATAGTGTAAATTAATACCACGCGGAAAAATGTACTTCTACAGTATTCAAGAATTTTTTTAAATAAATCTTAAGAAATAATTCAAATTATAAAATTTTCAAAATGTCTTCTTATTAATCAGATTCAATTTGTCAGTGACTCCTAAAACGTTACAATTTTAACATGTACTGTTTTAATAGAAGTTTTTACAACAAAATAAATTCCAATGGGAGGGGCGGTGCATTTTTTTTCTTTTAATTTTTATGGAAAAAATACACAGTTCTTCTTATCTATACCTATTTATAAACAACTGTGAAGTGATTTTTAGCACACCTGAGCCAAAGGCTCAAGTGAGCTTTTCTGATCACATTTTGTCCATCGTCCGTCCGTCTGTCTGTCCGTTTTGGAATACTTTTCACATTGTTCGACTTCTTCTCAAGAACCACTGGGCCAATTTTGACCAAACTTGGTAGAAGCATCCTTGGGTAAAGGGGAATTTAAATTGTTAAAATGAAGGGACATACAACTTGCGATTATGACAGATTCGTAAAAAGACAAAAATAGGGTGGGGTCATTAAAAAATCTTCTTCTCAAAAACCACTGGGCCAGTAAAGCTGAAACTTATGTGGAAGTATCCTGGGGTAGTGTAGATTTTAAATTGTTCAAATCATGACCCCCAGGGGTAGGGCGGGGCCACAGTAGGGAATCCAAGTTTTCCATAGAAATATATAGAACAAATTTTTAAAAATCTTCTTCTCAAGAACCACTGTGTCCAGGAAAGCTGAAACTTATGTGGAAGCATCCTGGTATAGTGTGTTTTAAATTGTTCAAATAATGTTTCAGATGCTGCAATTTCACAAAGGAATCCAAGTTTTACATAGAAATATATAGGTAATTAAAATTCTTTGAAAATCTTCTTCTCAAGAACCACTGGGCCAGAAAAGCTGAAACTTATGTGGAAGCATCCTGGTATAATGTAGATTCTAAATTGTTCAAATAATGACACCCGGGGGAAGGGCGGGGCCACAATGGGGAATCAAAGTTTTATATAGAAATATATGTTGGAAAAATCTTTGAAAATCTTCTTCTCAAGAACCACTGGGCCAGAAAAGCTGAAACTTATGTGGAAGCATCCTGGTATAGTGTAGATTCTAAATTGTTCAAATCATGACCCCCAGGGGAAGGGCTATAAGCCACAATGGGGTATCAAAGTTTTACATAGAAATATATAGGAAATTAAAATTCTTTGAAAATCTTCTTCTCAAGAACCACTGGGCCAGAAAAGCTGAAACTTATGTGGAAGCATCCTGGTATAATGTAGATTCTAAATTGTTCAAATAATGACACCCGGGGGAAGGGCGGGGCCACAATGGGGAATCAAAGTTTTATATAGAAATATATCGGAAAAATCTTTGAAAATTTTCTTCTCAAGAACCACTGGGCCAGAAAAAGTGAAGCTAATGTGGAAGCATTCTGGGGTAGTGTAAATTCTAAATTGTAGGAATTTTCATGACCCCCGGGGGAATGTTTTTGGTGGGGCCATTATAGGGAATCAATGTTGTACATAGAAATATATAGGAAAAATCTTTGAAAATCTTCTTCTCAGGAACCACTGGGCCAAAAAAGCTGAAACATATGTGCCAATGGAAGGATCATGGGGTAGTGTAGATTTCAAAATGTCTAAATTATGATCAGTGGGGTAGGGTGGGGATGCATTATGTATAACAAGGGTGAAATCTGGTAAAGAACAGAATGGTCAAAGCTTCTCAGGTGAGCGATGTGGCCCATGGGCCTCTTGTTGTACACTTTTAACAAACATGTAAATCTTACGAAATTCTTAATCTGTAATCCAGTACAATCATGTAGATGTAAAATCGACAAAAAATATTTGTAACTTCATACCTTGTCATTAAATTGACAAAAAATATTTGTAACTTCAAACCTGATGCATTTAATATAAAACATCTGTGTGACTATATATTTGTTTACTTTCACATGTGATTTTTTTTGGTCAAATTAATTAAATAAATAAATAGGCATGAAATATCTCCAAAACGGTCCCAGACTTGAGCTTTTTTTCTCTGTCGTCAAAAATAGCAAAAGTTTTCGCCATTTTGGATATAAATTGTCTGTGTGTCCTCGCACCTTAGTTCACGCGGTATTACGTTAGTTTTTACCTTTACATGCTAGAGAGTTCCTTTGCGACTTGCGATGAAAGTTACGATTTAGGAGTTACAACTTGCGATTATGACACGTTTCGTAAAACAGTCCTACAATTTGTCATACGATCAGAAAATTTAATACTTACGACTTGCGATTTACGACCTTTTGTAAAACGGACCCCTGAAGAGCTTATGCGATAGTATTGTGTCCGTTGCCCGTCCATCTATCTGTAAACAATTTTTCAAAATGCTACTCCTTCAGTTTTGGTCTGATTTCAATATAACTTGGCACACAAGTAGACTACACTAAGGTACATAATTCTGTGTATCGGTTTTTATTCCCCAGCAAATGAAGTTTACAGGGGTATATTGGAATCAGCTTGTCCGTCTGTCTGTCTGTAGACAAGATTTTGTCCGGACCATTTCTCAGAAACTATTGGAAGGATTTGTCTAAAAATTTTACACTTATTATTCACCATATGAAGGTGTGCACCTGGTATTTTCATCATGATTGGATGATTTTTCTGCATTTTACAGGCATTTTTTAGCTCACCTGAGCCGAAGGCTCAAGTGAGCTTTTCTAATCACATTTTGTCCGGCGTCCGTCTGTCCATCTGTCTGTCTGTCTGTAAACTTTTCACATTTTCGACTTCTTCTCAAGAACCACTTGGCCAATTTCAACCAAACTTGCCACAAAGCATCCTTAGGTGAAGGGGATTCAAGTTTGTTCAAATGAAGGGCCACGCCCTCATTCAAGGGGAGATAATTGGGAATTAATGAAAATTTGGTGGTATGTTTTAAAAATCTTCTTCTCAAGAACCACTATGCCAGGAAAGATGAAACTTATGGGAAAACATCCTCAGGTAGTGTAGATTCAAATTTGTTCAAATCATGACCCCTGGGGTAGGGTAGGGCCACAATGGCCGACCAAAGTTTTGCATAGAAATATATAGGAAAATTCTTTAAAAATCTTCTTCTCAAGAATAACGAAGCCATAATTGATCATATTTATATGAAAGCATCCTCAAGTCGTGTAGATTCAAATTTGTTCAAATCATGACCCCCAGGGGGTAGGGCGGGGCCACAATGGCCGACCAGTTTTACATAGAAATATATAGGAAAATTCTTTAAAAATCTTCTTCTCAAGAATAACAAAGCCATGATTGATCATATTTATGTGGAAGCATCCTCAGGTAGTTGTGATTCAAGTTTGTTCAAATCATGACCCCCGGGGGTAGGGCGGGGCCACAATGGCCGACCAAAGTTTTACATAGAGATATATAGGAAAATTCTTTAAAAATCTTCTTCTCAAGAATAAGAAAGCCATAATTGATCATATTTATATGGAAGCATCCTCAGGTAGTGTAGATTCAAGTTTGTTCAAATCATAACCCCCGGGGGTAGGGCGGGGCCACAATGGCCGACCAAAGTGAACCAATGGGCCAATTTTAACCAAACTTGGTACAAAGCATCCTTGGGTGAAGGGGAGTTTAAATTGTTAAAATGAAGCGCCAAGTCCCCTTGCAAGGGGAGATAATCAATTAAAGACCAAAAGCGGGTGGGGTCATTAAAAAATCTTCTGCTCAAGAACCACTGGGCCAGGAAAGCTGAAACTTATGTGGAAGCATCCTTGGATAGTGTAGATATTAAATTGTTAAAATCATGACCCCTGGGGATAGGGTGGGGCCCCAATAGGGAATCCAAGTTTTACATAGAAATATATAGAACAAATCTTTAAAAATCTTCTTCTCAAGAACCACTGGGCCAGGAAAGCTGAAACTTATGTGGAAGCATCCTTGGGTAGTGTATATATTAAATTGTTAAAATCATGACCCCCGGGGGTAGGGCGGGGCCACAATAGGGAATCCAAGTTTTCCATAGAAATATATAGAACAAATCTTTAAAAATAGAACATCTTCTTCTCAAGAACCACTGGGCCAGGAAAGCTGAAACTTATGTGGAAGCATCCTTGGGTAGTGTAGATATTAAATTGTTAAAATCATGACTCCCGGGGGTAGGGCGGGGCCACAATAGGGAATCCAAGTTTTCCATAGAAATATATAGAACAAATCTTTAAAAATCTTCTTTTCAAGAACCACTGGGCCAGGAAAGCTGAAACTTGTGTGGAAGCATTCTTGGGTAGTGTAGATATTAGATTGATAAAATCATTACCCCCAGGGATAGGGCGGGGCCACAATAGGGAATCCAAGTTTTACATAGAAATATATAGAACATATCTTTAAAAATCTTCTTCTCAAGAACCACTGGGCCAGGAAAGCTGAAACTTATGTGGAAGCATCCTTGGGTAGTGTAGATATTAAATTGTTAAAATCATGACCCCCGGGGGTAGGGCGTGGCCACAATAGGGAATCCAAGTTTTCCATAGAAATATATAGAACATATCTTTAAAAATCTTCTTTTCAAGAACCACTGGGCCAGGAAAGCTGAAACTTGTGTGGAAGCATTCTTGGGTAGTGTAGATATTAGATTGATAAAATCATTACCCCCAGGGATAGGGCGGGGCCACAATAGGGAATCCAAGTTTTACATAGAAATATATAGAACATATCTTTAAAAATCTTCTTCTCAAGAACCACTGGGCCAGGAAAGCTGAAACTTATGTGGAAGCATCCTTGGGTAGTGTAGATATTAAATTGTAAAAATCATGACCCCCAGGGGTAGGGCGGGGCCACAATAGGGAATCCAAGTTTTCCATAGAAATATATAGAACAAATCTTTAAAAATCTTCTCAAGAACCACTGGGCCAGGAAAGCTGAAACTTATGTGGAAGCATCCTTGGGTAGTGTAGATATTACATTATAAAAATCATGACCCCCGGCGGTAGGGCGGGGCCACAATAGGGAATCCAAGTTTTCCATAGAAATATATAGAATAAATCTTTAAAAATCTTCTTCTCAAGAACCACTGGGCCAGGAAAGCTGAAACTTATGTGGAAGCATCCTTGGGTAGTGTAGATATTACATTATAAAAATCATGCCCCCCGGGGGTAGGGCGGGGCCACAATAGGGAATCCAAGTTTTCCATAGAAATATATAGAACAAATCTTTAAATATCTTCTTCTCAAGAACCACTGGGCCAGGAAAGCTGAAACTTATGTGGAAGCATCCTAGGGTAGTGTAGATATTAGATTGATAAAATCATTACCCCCAGGGATAGGGCGGGGCCACAATAGGGAATCCAAGTTTTCCATAGAAATATATAGAACATATCTTTAAAAATCTTCTCAAGAACCACTGGGCCAGGAAAGCTGAAATTTATGTGGAAGCATCCTTGGGTAGTGTAGATTCTAAAGTATTAAAATCATAAAAGGGAAGGGGGTAGGGGGCACGATAGGTACAGCAAGAGGGGAAATCTGGTAAAGAACTGCATCACCCAAGTTACTCAGGTGAGTGATGTGGCCCATGGGCCTCTTGTTTATTTTGTTGTTTTGTTTGGCTCATAACTAGAAAACTATTAGACTTACAATTATCCCATTTTAAAACATGTTAAATTAAGAAAATAATTTTTTTTTTCATTATATACTTTACAGCAATCCATAACAGATGTTATTTTATAAGAGAAAATCTACCTCTCCCAAGGGTATACCGTATAAGTGGAAATTTTAACGAGACGCAAATTTAGGGATTTCATCTTAAAAACTGGTATTTTATTTTTAGTGAGAAGTAATTTTAGTGATTTTAAAATGCTCACTATAGAAACTAGTACAAATATCACGCAATTTATTTTTAGCTATCTCAACAGCCTCACTAATGATGCCAAAATTAAATCCTCGTTAAAATTTCTACTTATACGGTAATTATCAAGCACTGGTCAAGGAGAATTTTGATAACAGAAAATTGCATGTCAAATTAGAGAGAAATTAATTAGTTTAGTGTAAGGATTTAACTGGTAGAACATCTCTGATCAAGCAGTTGTTATCTATCTCTTGGAAACTGGGCTAAGGAATCAGCCTTAAATAGTTTTAGTGACTAGCCTAACTTATTTAATAAATTTGAGAAAACGTAACTCAAACTAATTTGATATTGTTTTATAAACTAATTTGAAATTGTATAATAAACTTAATTGATATTGTATAATATATTTAAATCTAATTATATTGTGTGTGTATGTGTGTGTGTGGGGGGGGGGGGGGGGGGTTGATATTGGAATCAGCATGCCCATTCTCCATATGAATTTCAGATTGAAACTTTTAGTCTGATATCAAATTCAAATAAATCAAGTATTTAAAAAAAATTAATTTTGTTAGATAGTCCCAACAAATCTAAGAATCATGCAGGAACCTTTATATTCAAATTGATGCATCAAGATCACACAATTTTTTTTTCAGTATTAATCTTTGTAACAAATTTATACCAAATCTTTGTTTTCAGATTGAATTTCAGAATGACACATGCAATTATGCATTTTGATTGCACTACAAAGGAGAAAGTTAAGATCCATTGATTCATCCCTTTATAGTAATAGTGGACATGCATCCAGTCAAATATTAATTAATGAGTTCTATGTAGGGAAGCTAGCTGTCTCAGTCATTTCTGTTAGAGCATCTCTGATCAAGCAGCTCTTATCTGAATCCTTTGGGAATTAGACAGAAGTGCTGGTCAGTTTAAATAGCATTTGTCATTCGATGGCCATGCAGTCTCCTATTTCTAAAATCAATTTGGTATAGATTAAGTTTTTAAGACTAATTAGTTAAATTGATAAATTTAAAAAAAAAATTTTTTTTTAAATATCAAGTGACAAATTTCAGAGCATCATGTCCCACATGAAAGATATGTGCATATGTTTGTGGAGGAGGGGCATTTGTCAAGCTATAATGCAACTAGTTGATGATTATTATTATATGATTATTGCTTAAACCACAGGAGATGTTTAAACAATTATTATAAGGAATGGAAAAATTATGGAAATCCTTTTAAAGGTTGACATGATTTTCTTGCACTCTAAACTGTTTATAATAATTGAATGAACAATATTTAACGCGAGTATCATGCTGAGGTGGTGCACTTTATTAATTATGTTCCCCAAACGAAGTTGGGGAACATATTGTTTTTACTCTGTTTCTTATTATTTTTCTTCTTCCTGGGCACTTTTTTGTTCGCGAATGATCTCGTAAACTACACATCCGACTAAGGTGAAACGTTTTTAGGGTCAGTAGGCAGGTTATGTAGATTTGCGGAACGAAGGTCATTTTGCGCGCACGTGCAACACGAGAAATGATCAATATAATGAATATAAGCGTAACTTTTTACATTTTTATGCCCCGCCATGAATATGGCCGGGGCATATAGTGTTTGTCATGACCGTCTTCCGTCCTTCTGTCCTTCCATCCTTCTGTCCTTCCGTCAAACTTTGCGTTTAGCTCTGTTCAAAGCTAAGTTTCAAAGAAACTATCCAAGATATTTTCATCAAACTTCATATGCTGATAGATACTGATGAGAGCTATGCAACTGCATCAACATTTTTTTTCCTTGACCTTTCCTTTGACCTTGACCTCACTTTTCTTAAATTAGTGTTTAGCTCAGTTTTAAACATACCATTCAAGATGGTGTTATCAAACTTCACATGTGGATACAAACTTGCACGGATGATGCATCTAGGGATGAACACTACCAGACTTGCTTCGGATGCTGGATCTGACCTACATTTTCCAGATGAGTGACCAGATTAAAGTTTTTGGAGCAGGTCCATTCCTAAGGAACTATAAGCCCAACTTGGACCAAAGTGCATGGATGATGCATCTAAGGATGGACACTACCAGACTTGCTTCGGATGCTGGATCTGACCTACATTTTCATTCCCAAGTAACTATAAGCCCTACCTGAACCAAACTTGCATGGATGATGCATCTTGGGATGGACACTACCAGACTTGCTTTGGATGCTGGATCTGACCTATATTTTCATTCCCAAGTAACTATAAGTCCTACCTGAACCAAACTTGCATGGATGATGCATCTAGGGATGGACACTACCAGACTTGCTTCGGATGCTGGATCTGACCTATATTTTCATTGCCAAGTAACTATAAGTCCTACCTGAACCAAACTTGCATGGATGATGCATCTTGGGATGGACACTACCAGACTTGCTTCGGATGCTGGATCTGACCTTTATTTTCATTGCCAAGTAACTATAAGTCCTACCTGAACCAAACTTGCATGGATGATGCATCTAGGGATGGACACTACCAGACTTGCTTCGGATGCTGGATCTGACCTATATTTTCATTGCCAAGTAACTATAAGTCCTACCTGAACCAAACTTGCATGGATGATGCATCTAGGGATGGACACTACCAGACTTGCTTCGGATGCTGGATCTGACCTATATTTTCATTCCCAAGTAACTATAAGTATTACCTGAACCAAACTTGCATGGATGATGCATCTTGGGATGGACACTACCAGACTTGCTTCGGATGCTGGATCTGACCTACATTTTCATTCCCAAGTAACTATAAGCCCTACCTTGACCAAACTGATCAAATTTTATACAAATTTTCATGTTGTTTTACTAATATATCCTCGGCGGGGCATTCATGTCCTATGGACATATTTCTAGTTGATGAAATGCTTTGAAACTCATAATATTAGGATATAATAGTAACATAGACAATATGACATGGTCAAAATAGCAAGATCTCACGCGCATGCACGTGCACATTGCTCTGATTGGCTGAAACTAAAGTCTCAATATCTTTCTTGTTTTTTGACAAAATCCTTTGAAATTTTGAACTTTGCCATGCATTAGGATATTCTACAATATGATGTATAGCAATTTTCATGAAAACACGTGCATGCACGTGCGCTGCAATCTGATTACCTCAAACTTTAAATAGCTATAACTCCCTTGGTTATCAACCAAACAGGATGGGATTTGGATCATAGATAGATATGATGAACTTCTACAAGAAGGTATGGTCACCATGCACATGCATACACGACGTGTGCTGCAATCTGATTGGCTTAAACTTTAAACAGCTATAACTCCCTTGGTTTTCAACCAAACGGAGTGGGATTTAGAACATAGATAGATGTAATGGACTTCTACAAGAAGGTATGGCCACCGTGTTCAGGTATGCATGTGCGTGCATGTGAAATGAGTAAAATTTAAAAAAAACTCTTGAATGAGCGTATTTTTTAATACTTTTGGATTAAATGCTTTAATATTTGGTATATTAAATTATATAGATTGTGTAGACAAGATGACATGGTCATTACGTACATGCATTCACATGTGCACGGGTGCAACGCTAAAATTTGAATGAACTTGGTACACTTCTGGGTAAACGTTGTTAAATTCTCAAATGCATAGACACAATTGTCTTATTTAATGAAGCTTACAGGGAATATGGCACCAAGAGGGAGTTGGGGAGCGTTTGGGGAACATCTGTAACGGTCCCCGTTACAATTAGCACTAGTTTTTAAAATGAATTTGATATAAATTTATATAGATTAATTTGATTCAGAATCTGTATAATGTTTTTTTTTTTCAACAATCAATCTGCAGAGTGTCATGACAAATATACTGTTGCAATTTATTTTTTCTATGAAATAAAAAAACCAAACTGTTACAATGTATTAGTATTGCTTTATTTGGTTGCACCTTAGTTTCATTAATTATAAAAAATATAATGACCAATTATATTTTCACTCAAATTGTTTCTAAGAAAATAGTAAACACCTCTTAAAAGATCCATAAATATTTGTGAATTTGTACCTACTCTGAAAAATCCAGCGGGGGTATTTGTCCTTATTGGACAATTCTAGTTGATTTCGATGAACGGTGTTGCCATAGTTACTAAAAATAGAAATTTCTGTGAAATACCTTTAAAATGCTACTCCTCTTACTGTTTTAGTCCGATTTCAGTATAACTTGGCACACAAGTAGACTACTCTAAGATACATAATTCTGTTTATCGGTTTTTGATTTCAATGAGCGGTGTTGCCGTGGTTACTAAAAATAGAAATTTCTGTGAAATACTTTTAAAATGCTACTCCAAATACAGTTTTAGTCTGATTATGATATAATTTAGCATGCAAGTAGACTACACTGAGATACATAATTATCAATTTTCGTGTTTTTGATTTAGATGAATGATATTGCCATAGTAACTAAAATTGAAAATTCTGTAATATTTATGCCCCCCCTTTGAAGCTGTCTGTGGGCTGTCGGTCCATTTAGTTTCTGTTCATTTTCTTCACAAGCGTTGCACATACTGAAATGAAATTTGGTATACAGGTGTATCAGATGAATATCAAGGCCAAGTTCTGTTTTGAATATGATCGCACCATTTTTGACAGAGTTATGCCCCTTGGACTTAGAAAAATTCCAATTATTTGCAGTTTCCATTCATTCTCTTTGGAGAGGTTGCACATATTGAAATGGAATTTAGTATACAGATTAGTCAGATGAATATCTAGTTGAAGTTCTGTTTTGGGTACGATCGCAACTTTTTGACAGAGTTATGCCCCTTGGACTTAGAAAAATTCCAATTATTTGCAGTTTCCGTTCATTTTCTTTGGAGAGGTTGCACATATAAAAATGGAATTTAGTATACAGATTAGTCAGATGAATATCTAGTTCAAGTTCTGTTTTGGTACGATCGCGCCATTTTTGACAGAGTTATGCCCTTTTGGACTTAGAAAAATTCCAATTTGTGGGGGAGGGGGGCATAAGTGTTTTACAAACATCTCTTGTTTATTAAAAGCTTCTCCTACTGTTGTAGTCTTATTGCAGTCTTGCCACAAAAAGAGACCTTATCAAGGATCATTATTCTATTTATAAATATTCCTTTTTTTTAAAGTTTTATGTCCCAACTGCTACTTTTCTCTTCCTTTATTAAAAGTACAAACCAGTAGAGCTACAGTCTTGACAGAGACTTCTGGTTAATTATGTGCGATTCTACCATGATTATTGCAGAGATCAAAGAAATGCCGCGGACATTATTCTCCAATAAATCACGAACGTCATCAAAAAATTATCAGATCAGAAACACGTATCAAACCTGTACAGTTGAAATAAATATTTGACTCTAAAATGAAATACTTGTTTAGACCACATCGATGTGTCGTCTCTTGCAGTCTGAACACTGTAAATTGCATCAAGTTGCTGATGAATGTCGGTTTTTATAGCCAAGCGGGGGTATTCCATGGACCTCCCTACACATTAAAACACCAATAAAGCAGTTAAACAGGAACATGATTTTGTTATTGTATATTCATTAAAATTAATCAATACATATAACAAATAAATTTGAAATTGAAAAAGGCTATTTTTAATGCATAGAAAGCTCAAATTGTCTGCATTCCATACACATGTAAGCAAATAAATTTTCCCTCTGGTGTTAAATGGAACAGCGTAATCGAGACATGGTGACCTATTTCGTTTCTCTATAAAGGAAACGATCAGGCGTATTTTAGCGATCTTCATGATCTTTGTAGAATAGAAATAAAGTCCTTGTTGTCATGAATGTTACAGGATACTGTACATCACTTAATTTTCACCTTATTTTCGCGAGATAGTCATTGACTCTTTATTAGTGAGGCAAAATTTTCACGAATTGTGGTCATTGCTCTATATAATCTTAAGGAATACTGTTAAATGCGAGAATGAAATTTTCGCGAGCATATTGTCTCGCGTAATTATGCGAAAATAAAGTTCTCACGAATAAATAGTGATTTACAGTAACCTCCTCGGTCTTGAAATGTTGTTTGAAAGATAAAAGCCTCGGCTAACGCCTCAGCTTTTATCTTTCAAACAACATTTCTCGACTTGGAAGGTTATCCTGCAACATTCAAGAAAATGCAGACTTTATTTTTAACTCATTCACAATATGTATTAACTTTGGATTGTATTACGGGAATGTTCTTGAAAGATGGCACAGCCAAGTTCATTAAGAACTTTTAATTTCGCCTAAGGAAAACTTTCAAATGTTGTTCTATTGATATTTGAATTTTAAAAAGACTTTAAAAAGAATTTTAATTTCAAGGAATATTTTTAGATGATAAACTTCCCAGAATTTCAGTTTCCATAATTTTGATACAAAGCTGAACTTAATAGAAGCACATACTTTACTTTCAGTGGGTATACAACATTTTGAACAAAAAAACTGAAGCAGATCGGATCGTATATGAGGACTGTAGTTCAGAGACAGGATTTATTCTGCTCCCAGACATGAAGTGGGACAGACAAGATGTGACCGCGCTATACCTTCAGGCTATTGTCCACAGACGAGATATCATGTCTATAAGGGATTTAGATAAAAGCCATTTACCTCTTCTGAGGAATATTTCAGAGAAGGGCTTAGTAAGTTAATAATCAAATTTATCTTATTCATGGCATGTATTGTAGCAACCACTGATAAAATAAATCTTCTATAAATCAAGAAATGTCCCTGTTCATGTATTTTAGGGCAAAACACTCAAATTTGACATTTTTAGCTCACCAAACCGAAGGCTGAAGTGAGCTTTTCTGATCAAAATTTGTCCGTTGTCTGTCAGCGTCATCATTGTTTTTGTCGGCGGCGTAAACTTTTCACATTTTCATCTTCTTCTCTAGAACCACTGGGCCAAAAAATTATCCTTGGGTATAGAGGATTCAAGTTTGTTCAAATGAAGGGCCTCAACCTCTTCCAAGGAGAGATAATTTTTGAATTAGTTAAAAATTAATGGCATCTTTTGAAAATCTTCTCAAGAACCACTGGGCCAAGAAAGATGAAACTCATGTTGAAGCATCCTCATGTAGTGTAGATTTAAGTTTATTCAAAACATGACCTCCAGGCATAGGGTGGGGCCAAAATGGGGTATCAAAAACATAGGAAAATCTTTTAAAATCCTCTTCTCAAGAACTACTGGGCCAGGAAATGTGAAACTTAAGAAGAAGCATCCTCAGGTAGTGTAGATTTAAGTTTATTCAAATCATGACTACTAGGGGTAGAGTGGGGCCACAATGGGTGATCAAGGTTTTACATAGGAATATAGGAAAAATAATTAAAATTCTTCACAAGAACAACAAAGCCATGATTGATCATCAATATAAAACCATCAAAAAGGTATTGTAGATTTAAATTTGTTAAAATCATGACCAACATGAGAATAGAGGAGCCATTAAAGTGGATCATAGCTAAACAAAGAAATATAAAAAGGCTTTATCCATTTTATCAACCACGGGCAAGTGGTTGATAAAATTTCACTTGCCCACCCCTTTAATTCACTAGTCCGGGCGTCGTGCAATGGGGTTTGTCATCCCCTGCTGTAGAGATGCTAATTGAATATTACATCTTAACAAATATTTCTTTGATACTAGACCAAAGCGACTTTTTTTATGGCATCGAGCTTCAGAGCTTGAATGTCATTCAGTTTGTTATTAAAAATTACTTAATTATGATGTGTATTTTCAGAGTGCAATCAAGGAGAAGTTTGGAATTCCAGGAAATAAAATTCGAATATATTTTCATTATCAGCCATCCTACTACCATCTTCATGTTCATTTTGCCCACATCAAACTAGACAATCCAGGATTTGAAGCTGATAGAGCTCATTTGTTAATGGATGTTATCGAAAACATTGAGATGAAATCACTGTACTACAAAGAAAAAACACTCCTATTTAAAGTAAGAGAGGATGACATTTTGTACAAAGATTTCTTAAATCATGGATGTATTCATAAATAAATTCTCCAATTAGAAGTGGCTATTCATATTGTTTTTAAACAGAAAATATATCTACCCTTCAACAATTGGTGTTAAATAGGGATGGCAATTTGTAACCGTTTAATCAATTAATCGGTTGGAAGGATGCTAATCGGTTAGACAATCTGTAATTGGTTAGTTGGATAAATAAAATATATGTAAATCTGAGCACAGTTTTCTTAAAATCCCTTCTGTTTTTTTTTTTAGACAGGAAAGGGCTGCATAGATTTTTATATAGTGTTTTACACATCTTATAATTAAGAATATTTGGAGATAACTATAGCTCTCCAGATTGAGATCGCAGGGTAATTGGTCAATTCGTAAAGTGTTAATTACTGTTTTTATAACATCATGCCGTTACCCAGATAGTCCTGTGGTTTTTTAATGATATTGAAAACATCATCGTTAAGCACTTTTAATTATAGTATGTCTATATTTGCCGTTATCTATTAAATTATTATAAAGAACGTTGTAAATTGTAAATAAAGTGAGAGTTCAGACATAGACTAGTTCTGATTATGGTGACAACACAGAATTAACTTCTTTAACATCTGTGTTAAAAAATTATCCCTGTCTGATTTCTCAAGCAAGATTAATGGTTTTGTTAATTTTTTTCTTGTCTATTGAAATTGAAATAAAATATATTCTTATGTACATAAAATTCCCCGATCAAAATAATAAACAGAATGTAACTTCTAACGTCTTTTTAGCCTTTTTGTGTATAAGAAAAGAAATTGTCAAAATGTATATCTTGATACGAATAATTGGTTAATTGGTCGGAACGTTTTGGGGTTAATCGATTAGCAATTCTGCAATCGATTGCCATCCCTAGTGTTAAATATTATACATGATTATATAGTGTATAAGTAGTCCCTATGTAGTCTAAACGAATGCAAACAGTTCATAATGCTACATTATTATATTGGAATTGAAGTCGTTTTCATTGGAGTGTCAGCACCTTTGCAGTGGCTTGTGATGTTACAATGAATACACCAAACAATGTTGAAAACCATGGTTGCAGCAGCTGAAGCCAGCTGTAAATTGTCAGACAAGTCTATTGCAGGATTATTTTCCAAACATTTAGATGTCTTACACAAAAGAAACTAGTGTTAAGTTCCCCAAACGTTCCCTAACTCCCTTTTTGTGCTTTATTCCTGTAAGACTCTTTTTTATTTGCTCAGTATCGAAGGATTTCATTTAAGAATAAAAAAAAGTTACAATGATATCAACCATATGTCATTTAACGTTTGGCATGCGCACGCACATTCATACATATGCAAGATGATCATGGCATGTTGGCTAAACGATAAAAATATCTTTATATACTGAAAATTAAAAAAAAATTAATACAAATATAAGTGTTACCATTTTTCAAGTATAATATTCATTTTTTCCACATGTGCATGTACGTCCTTGCATTCAATTTTGATAGTAGCATAATGTGGAAATCTATTATACCTATTTAATTCATATTCTAAATTTCACCCCGTTTTGTTGAGAACCAAGAAAGTTATAGGCATTTAAAGTTTCAGCCAATCAGATTGCAGCACACGTGCATGCACGTGCTTTCATGATAATTCTTATAATAATACTATAGATCTTCATAATGTATGACTACGTTCAAAATTTCAAAGGATTATAATAAAAAACAAGAAAGATATTGAGACTTTAGTTTCAGCCAATCAGAGCGAAGCGCACGTGCATGCGCGAGATCTTGCTATTTTGACCATGTCGCCTTTTCATACTACTAATATATACTTATATTCTGAGTTTCAAAACATTTCATCAAAAGGTAGAAAAGTTACGACTATCTATTATACTGGTTGTCAGCTGTAATCTGGACATTTCTAGCTCACCTGAGCTGTAAGCTCGAACTTTTCTGATCACAATTCCACCGTGTGTCCGTCCATCCATCTGTACTAAACTTTTCACATCTTTAACTTCTTCTCAATAACCACTGGACCAATATTATCAAAACTTGGTACAAAGCATACTTGGGTGAAGGGGAGTTTAAGTTGTTAAAATGAAGGGCCAAGTCCCCTTACAAGGAGAGATAATCAAGAAAAGACAAAAATAAGGTAGAATCATGAAAAAATCTCAAGAACCAATGGGCAAGAAAAGATTTAAACTCACTTGGAAGCATCCTTGTATAGGTTAGATTCTAAATTGTTCATCATGACCCCCGGAGGTAGGGTTGGGCCACAACAGGGAGTCCAAGTTTAACATTGAAATATATATGAGAAAAATCTTTAAATCCTTTTCTCAAGAACCACTGTGCCAGAAAAGCTGAAACTAAGTGAAAATGTTTGTAGTTTGGATTCTAAACTGTTAAAGGGGTAGGGGGTGCCCAATAGGGAATCAAAGTTTGACATCGAAATATATAGGAAAAATCTTCTTCACAAGAACCACTTGACTAGAAAAGCTGAAACTTATGTGGAAGCATTCTTGGACAGTGTTTATTCTAAACTGTTAAAATATTGACCCTCAGGGGTAGAGTGGGGCCACAATAGGGAATCTAAGTTTTACATAGATTCAGAAATATATGGGCAAAACATAGGATTTTTTTTTTAAAAAAGCAAGTCTCTTAAAAGAACCACTGGAGCAGAAAAAAATCAGAAACTTGTGTGGAAGCATCCTGGGGTAGTGTAGATTCTACATTCTCCAAATGGGAGTAGGGTGAGGTCACAATAGACAAAATATGGACTGTTGATAATGAACCTGATGTGTTAATCATTCACAAAAATATCAGTATTGACCTTATCTTTTCTGCTCCTGGATATTAAACTAATGAACTATATACACAGTTACTGTATGATCAGGAAGGATGCTTCTATAAGATATGTGAATTTCAGGGCCCCTGCGTTTGGGGTTCTTGTGTTAGGGCAGGGCTCTAATGTTTATATGACTTATAGTGAAAGTGCATGAATTCTTTGAGAATCTTTTCCTGTGCTCCTGGGTATTATGCCAATAATCTAAGTCCATATTTATAATTAAGAAAGCTGCCTCCTTTAAAACGGCCAATTCCAGGGTCCCTGGGTCAGGAGTACTTGGACAGGGGGAGGGGGGTTACATACCCTGAAAATAAATTAATGCTTTGAAAACTGCTCTTTGGTATTAATCAACACATTTATGATGAAATAAAATTTATGATAAAATTTCCAAAATTTTGTATTAAGTATCCAAAGTAAGTGTATAGTTATGACAGGCAATGTTGCCTCTTTCAAAATTGTGAATTTCATGGCCTCTGGATTAAAACACGAACCAAATTCAATCGTTGGAAAGTTCTTACATGATACTCAGGTGACCTATAAGACTCGTGGGCCTCTTGTTGTGAATTGCTTAAAGGAAATTTAACTTTGCTACCATAGTTTATCTTGTGGAGGACGTTTAAAGGTTCATTCTCTATAAGGCCGGTTTCCGGCCTACGATGAAATTATCTAAAAACATGTTATTATGTTATTTTAATCCTTCTATTATATGATTTTGACTATCTTTTCCCAACACCTATCATGTGAATCACGTGATTCATAAATTAAAAATGGCGGTCAATCTTAAAAATATTGAGGGTATGTCTATTTAAACTTTATTTTTATGCATAAATTTTGAGATTATGTAGAATAAGTCATATTAATATGAAGTTAATATATTATTTTTGAAATTTAAATGTAAAAAATGTAGAAAATAATATTTACATTAATAAAACATGATGTAAATTAATATTCATTAACATTTTGCATATTTTGACTTTAAATCTTTAGAAAATGTTTACCTTATGGCAAAAGTAAATCTCTTATTATCATTTATTTATCAAAAATACTTTAAAACAATTGTTATTGTGTGTCATTTATATACATATTTTACCTATATTTCATATAAGAACCCGGATTAAAAATGTGGTATCGAATAACCTGTAATAATGTGGTTTAGCCAAGAAAACCTGCATCGCAGTTTGTATTTAGACCATCCAAATGAGCGATTATTGCTAAAAAATAATAGAGTTAAAATATTCTTTTTATTTATATGAATAAAAGTAAATTCGTAAAGAATAATTTTTTTTTATTAATTTTCATATAGTTGACAGGTATCATATAAATATTCATTGAATAGGAATTGCTAATTGTCCTAAGTGTACGTATTAAACGGGGTATTAAAAATTTCTGAAAACGAATTAAAATCACGTATCGAATAAAAATATTTAAAATTAGGTTTATTCTAAATTAAAAAGAACGAAAACTTCTGTATTTCATGATCCAAATTAAAGTAAATAGATACATTTACTCTGGATCATCTTCAGACAACCAGTCACAATCCGCTGCGTCTTTTGTATAATCAAAGAGTGGTCGTGGTACTAACTTACTATCTTGATGGCGCTGGAAGGACAAATACCACAGCACAGCAGCCTAATGTGCGAGCTCCTGATTTACACTGGCAATACCAGCCTGTTATTGGATTTCTTTTCTCACAATCATGAAATCCATAGTATGTACGTTTTCGAAGAACTGTCTTGATTGTAACTTGGCCTTCAATAGACCATCCTCTTGTTTGTGTACAAATAATACATATTTCCCTTCAGGTGATATATGTTCTATTGTATAAGCCTTTGCCTGCTTTATTTGATATACCCCAACGGTAATATCTCTAATATCATTCTCTGAAAGACGAGGGAAATCCTCCATATCAAATCCATCAACTGACTCCCATACACTTCTTTTAGCTGCAAGCTTTTCATTTTCCACCCGTTTTTCTAACTCATTAGTTGTCTTTGATAGGAATGACAAAAATTGCCAGCTCAGTGTCCTCAAATTCAGAATTTCTAATCGGAGGTCTGTACTTATTGCACAATGCACATACAATACATACGTAATCTGTGTATTTGGCATCACTTGACCCAAAGCTTTCCATCGCTTCACCCTTCCATTCACTGACTCGACAACACAACGTACTTTTGTTACCATTCTTGACTCGTTTGCTTCTTCAGTAGAGTGCTGTTTTTTCCCCTTTTCTAAGTAGCAAGGCATCTGTGTTCGAAAACCCATTTGTTGTAAGAAATCCCTGCAATCTCTTAATCCTCTGTCCAGAACAAATATGTCTCCATCTTAAAGCCAAGTTTTCAATCGTTCGGTATCATTCTTCATGATACTGGTTAAAATTGAAGTACCATTATTGCGTCCATCTGCTAAATAAGGACCAATCGCATCTAGTATGTAACCATCAGTACCCACTATCATTATTGGCTTTAGGAGCGGTCGGCTTTTGTAAGCACTGTATGTTCGGCGCTGGAAACTGTAGTTTGAACTCTTTTCTATGTAAATGTATGTGCCATCTACAACAAGGGCTGCAACATCTTCACCATCTGCAAATAATTGCTTTACAAAAGGACTTGTGTGTTCTCTAATAAATTCGTCCGTAGAAACATGCTGAGTGCCCAGATACTGGGGAACAAATTCTTTCATTAGCACAGCCCTTGCACTGTGGATTGCTTTTGATATGTACTGTACATTAGGTATCTGGAACATATTGCTCATCACTTTAAGGGACATCCCTGTACACAGTTTTGTTAACAAAAGCCCTAAACATGTTCTAGCTGATCTGACTGAATTATTTCTCAGTGATGGAAGGTGTGCTACAAAATTATCAAATTGTTGTTTAGAGAGACCTGTGAAATGGACATAATCGGTGTCTGATAGTCCAAGAGGGTTATCAAAGTTGATTCCTTTCGGCTTGTTCAGCACATTCATGAGAACATTGTACAACAAAGTCATTAGATCTGTTCTGTTGAACATGGTATGATCTGTCACCTTCGAGAGCATCTTTTTGCATTCTTCCTTTAACCCACCCTCACTTAAACGTTTCTGGCAACATCTGGTACCTTCTGGTATGATTATACCAGTTTCTATGAAAGAATTTGTCCTCATGTCTTCATTTATCACAACGAGATTTTCTCGTTTATTACAAAATTGACACTGCATGTGAAAACATACTACGAGGGACTTCTAACTTGATAACCTTGTGTACCAAAGGATGAGCATCCTGGGGTTCCTCCGTCAGTATCATTCTCTTCGCTTTCATTCTTGTTTTGTCGTTCGTTTGTGGTAATACGCCATTCGGAATTTATTACAAGTAAATATCCGGATTCGTCTGCCTGATAATTTATTTTTGACTTGATGTAATCATAGAGTTCTTTGTTGGTAGTCTCTTTGATATATCTTGAACCTGATGAACTACGTAGTCGTTGGTTGCAAATGCAACAGATAAGGTATTGCTGAACTTTATAGGATTCCATAAGTATGAAAAAGGGTATTTGCCCCTATCCAGGTCCGGATTGCGTTCTCAGCACGGCTGAGGCAATAAAAGCCAGGACACTGTCCCTCCCGCTCACCGGCACTCCATATAAACCCGCAAGATTTTCAACAGCTCCTTCCACTACCCATTTAGTGAGCTTCAGTATGTCTACGATCAAGC
Organism: Saccostrea cuccullata; assembly: GCF_032062105.1. Taxonomy (NCBI): domain Eukaryota; kingdom Metazoa; phylum Mollusca; class Bivalvia; order Ostreida; family Ostreidae; genus Saccostrea; species Saccostrea cuccullata. Next base: position 145,172 of record NW_026928637.1, on the reverse strand, counting down.
AGGTTTCTGCAACTTCCAAACAGGAAGGATTCCCCTGAATACTGGTTTGCTTAGCCAGAGCCGCAGTTCTCGAAGCTTGTAATGCTACCAAAGATGCGTGTTGGCTCCCCAAATCCGCAGATGAAGTTCACCTCAGCATCCAGATAACGTACATTACTTCGACCCTGTCTCACTCATACGGAGAAAATATGAGCGTCTCTCTGGCAGGCTGGGACGAGAAACCCCATTATGAAAGGTATTTTTCATACCAGTAACCGTTTTTAAACAAATAACACAGATCATATAAATTTACTTAGTATCTTTGTACAACCACAAAAAAATATAACAAACGGGTGTACCTTTACAAATATGTATTAAGAGATATGAGAGGGAAATTAAACAAAATAATTTGCGTCATATAATGCATAAAATGTACATAAAAAAGAAAAGTATTACTTCACTCCTAACTGACTCTACTTAATCACCATAAGTAGAGCAAGAATTTAATTTATGTCTCCCAGTCCTTTCAGGTCTTTGATTATATATTTCTAACATCAATCTCAATTTTTTCCCTAGGAAAATTACATGTTTTCTTTTAATTCTGATTGTAGCCACAGAAAATGTCACTCTAAATAAAAATTAACGAGAAAAAATAATCCACATAGGTTGATAGCATCCATAATGAGTAGATTCCTTTTCTCTACTTATTACTAAAAATAAAGATAAAGTTTTTATTTAGATGTCATAACCACCTTTAACCAAGTTCATTTTTTTCTGGTGAATTTTCATAGTTTTGAAAAGTTTATATTTAAATTTTGGTATTGGTTAAAGGTGGTTATGACATGTGTAGGAGTTGTCAAACACCTCAACCCTCTCATGTTTTCCCATTGCGCTAATGTTATTACGGAGCGATGGTACATCACTTTGAGACCCCATATCATAAAAAATACTACAGGACCAGTGACCAAACAAGCTGTGGCATTAAATTTAAACTTTAGTTCGATGATTCATACAGTTTTTAAAGGAAAAAATATATTTTGAAATTTTGGAGTCATTGTAGGCCGAAAAACGGCCTTATAGAGAATAAACCTTTGTGAAAATTGTATCACCATGAAATCTAATGATTCCAAATTAAAGTACCAGTATCATTTAGGTCATCTGAAGTTATTAGCCTCACCTGAGCTGAAAGCTCAAGTAAGCTTTTCTGGTCACCCAATGTCTGACTATCCATTTGTTAACTTTTCACATTTCAATTTCCCATTGCACAAAAGTATCCCATGAATATAGCAGGTTTTAAATTAAGGGTCAAGCCCCTTCCAAGGGAAGATAATTGAGAAAATGCAAAAACAGAGCGGGGCTATTAAAAATCTTTTCAAGAACCACTGGAGCAGAAAAGCTGAAACTTATGTGGAAGCTTGTTGGGGTAGTGTAGATTCTAAATTTTTGAGATCATCACCCCCCCCCCCCCCTACCCCCTACTAAATATATATGTCGTTGATCATAATTTTGTTATGTTTTCCTTTTCATCCCCCGAAACATATCCAAGGAGAATAATTTTTACCTAGTTTGTAATTACAATGTACTAGTTAAATTGTGGAGTGTCCAGTAATTTCCAAATAATATTTTAAGCCTAGGTAATTTAACAGATTTTGAATCAGCTGTTCATTAAAAAAAACTCAAAGCTTTATATTTCTGTGGCAGCATCTCATGATTCATCAGAAATTATTAAATGAGGCAACTATGACTCGGGTCTTCAAAAGTTGTAAACCCCCGGCAATCAAAGCTTTCAATTATAAAAAAAAAATGGAGAAAACTAATCAAAACAATTTGATCTACTAGAGCCACTAAATAAATTTCTGATGGTACCTTACATTAGGAAAATGTGTAAGACAGTATACATTTAAAAACAATATGACATTCATTTTCTGTGTATTTACTATGTAAAATGTTTTCTATGCGAGTAACCGAATAGCAGTTTTACTAACTGATACTTGCTTTGTTTGATGGTTAACTGGTACTTATTACCAAAACTACTTATTTATAAATAAATCTGAAGAAATGCAGTCATGATTGGTCATATTTTCCAGGTATATGGAAACATCCTCACATAATATTCATTATTTTGATCCCAAGAGATGATTTGAACAATTAATAATCTAAACTATAAACCTTCCACTTTAGCTTTACAGGGCAAGGAGTACTTTGGAAGATTTATGAATGATCCCACCCTATATTTGCCTTTTCTGGAATATGTCCCCTTGATAGGGATGCATGCTTTACATTTTAACAAGGGATGTTTCATATTAACTTTGGTTAAAAATAGACATGTAGGTCTTCAGAAAATGTTGAAATTGGGAAAAATAGGGGTGAATAGGCAAATGTTTGGACCCTTGACAACTTTTCAGTAAGCACACTTGAACTTTCAGCTTAATAGATGAGTAAAAACACACAAGCTTAAAAATAACACTTTATGGTTATAAACCAACTTTTAAAGATTTTATTTAATTATTTTGACTTCCTCATAGAAATATATACCTGGTATTCCTGTGCAAAATTATTTGTAATATAAGCTAACTATACTTATGACAGATTCAAAACAAAATACGCCGGTAAAAGAAAATAAATTCACAGAAATTAAAAGGTTTCAACAAAGGAGATCCATTATTGGACTGTTGATTTTGTATTTGTTTTCAGATTTCAGTTCTTGGGTGTCAAAATTCCAAGCTGCATTAGAACAGGAAAACATGGAAAAAGCTTGGAATATCCTTATCTCAAATCCATACTATAGGATAGACAGCTTTTTCACAACTTTCTTTCATCTTGAGCAAATCTGTTTTATGACAACCACATAGAGCACATATACACAAATATGGCTTGTCCATTTTCAGGAAATAACAACTATCCCTGAGCGTGTCCATTACAGATCAGCCGCAGACATCTAATGTAATCTGCTCCATCTGTTGTGATGTCTCCTCACGGCATGTTATATGTAATGATCCTTCACTGAAATGTAAAAATATTATTAAATACAGAAATGTTGGAATATACATGCATGTTATGTTGTTTTCATAATACTAGTTCATGTGCATGTGCTAAAAGGTCAGATTACTTAGACTCTTCCTATTGGAATATAACCTTTTAAATCCACAGTGATCAATGTCAGGTTATACTAATTAAATAAGCACATTATCCCTGTGCTAACAGAAATTTCCTCTCCACCATTCTTTTTAAGTAATCATAATTTAAGCAATGCCCCTCTTTTTAAACAAACTTGAATTTAAATATCTTCAAAAATGCAGTTCAAAGCCATGGAAAAGTCATACGTCAGAAAATTAGGTCAGTAAAAAAGGTCAATTAAGTAAACATGCCTTAGAGGTGAAGTCAAGGTCAAAAGATTAAGACCCATTTGATTTAGTAATGGTGTTTAAAATTTAAATAAAATACAATGTTATATGAACAGTTTCTTCCAACTGTGCTAAATGCAAAAAAGTTACTGAAATATTTAGGTCGTTCCAGGGGAAGGGTAAGGTAAGAAAATTTTGACACACCTGAATAGCTTTCAATTTTTTTCTAGAGTTTAAATAAACTTTAAGTATGATGTAAATGTGTTGATTAATTTTCTTTTACTGAAATACAATGCCGAATAAGGATAATTCAGGTCAAGGTCATACAGAAGGTCAAGATAAAAAAATTAGTACTCTGTTGAAAAGATTCAGTAAACGTATTCATCGCAAGTTCAAAAATAAGCAATTAAAGATTACAACGTTCATCTTGACAAATTTTATCTAAAAGTAAGTCAATTTAAACCTCCCATAATTTAAATTTATTTAAATGTGCATTTCTGCACGTTAGGTAGGACTTGATGTTACTTGGGAGGGGATAAAACAAACTCACTTAATATCTGGAAAATATACATATACACATGTAGGTCAGATACAGAATCTGAAATAATCTGGGTTTGAAAGTTTGCATTCTTCAATGCGTCATCCTATTAAGTTTGGACCAGGTATTTCTTAATATAAAATTCTTTGGTCAACCTGTTGACTAGGGCTAGGATGATATTTCAAGATATCAATTCTGTGTGAGGACAATACACATATTGATACATATGAAGAAATAATGAAAAATCTCCCAAAAAATTCTGACTTATGTTTTTCTTTGTTAAACAATTTGTTTAATAATTATAATTATATAAACATGTATTTAAACCCAAAATATGTCCATAGGACATGAATGCCCCACCAAAGGTATATTAGTAATGCAACATGAAAACTTGTACATGTATTAGTGTATGAAAGGACAAGTGCACTTAGGCAATGCTTAATGGGCCCTTTTTATGTGCCATTTTACTTTAGAATATATTACCAAATCGTTCTCTTTTGGTAAGAGTTAGAAATTAGTGGATATTTCTAATTAAAACGCATGTTAATCATCACCTAAATCAGCATGGATTTGAAACAATTGAATATTTTTAAATGTCCATGGATGCCCTAAATCCAGAAAAGTCGTACCAAACCTTATTTGACTTTCGTTTATGTAAATTATAGGGCATAGATATTTAAATCAACTCTTGAACAATCTGATGGTGGATCATAGTTGGGCGCATTTGCGGAATGTTACTTTTTGTGCCAAATTTGTTTTTAAAAAATGAATGAAGTTGTGTGATCCTGTAGCCATAATGATCAAACTAAGAAACTGGTACCCTTGCATTAAAAAAAATACAAAAATAGTCTCATTGAATTTGAAATTAAAATCAGAATTTCCTGATGCACATCTACATTTGTGTCCTAAATGTCTGCAAAGTTTGACAAAATTCTGTGCAGCGGTTTACGAGGATTGCGCTGAAAAACTGTCCATTTCTATGTACACTGTGTACTAAATATCTGCAAAGATTGACCAAATTCTGTTCAGCGGTTAAAGAGGAGTTATGCTGCCAAACTGTTCATCTCTTTATTCAAGGTATGGACAATAATCTAAGTTGAAAAGTGCTGAAAATTCCAGATATAATAAAAGAATCGGAATTTCCTGATACTATGCTTATCTACACATTGTGTCCTAAATATCTGCAAAGTTTGACCAAATTCTGTGCAGCTGTTTATGAGGAAATGCGCTAAACTTCTCATCTCTATATTCAAGATATGGCAAAAAATCTAAGATGAAAAGTGCCGAAATTCCTGGAATCAACAAAGGAATCAGAATTTTCTGGTAATATGCATATCTACACATTGTGTCCTAAATAACTGCAAAGTTTGATTAAATTCTATGCAGCGGTTTATGAGGAGTTGCACCGACAAACTGTTCATCTCTTTATTCAAGGTATGGACAAAAATCTAACTAAGTTGAAAATTGCCTAAATTTCCGGAAAAAAAAAGAAAGGAACTAGTGCTAATTGTAACGGGGACCGTTACAGATGTTCCCCAAACGCTCCCCAACTCCCTTTTGGTGCCATATTCCCGGTAAGCTTCATTTATTAACACAAACTCTATGCATTTGAAATTTTAACAATGTTTACCCAGAAATGTACCATGCTCATTCAAATTTTAGCATTGCATGTGTGCGCATGTGAAGGCATATACGTAATGACCATATCATCTTGTCTACACAATCTATATATTTTAATATACTAAATATTATTTAAAGTATTTAATCCAAAAGTATTAAAAAATTCGCTCATTCAAGTTTATTTTTGATTTTACCCATTTCACGTGCACGCACGTGCATACATGAGCATGGTGACCATACCTTCTTGTAGAAGTTCATTAAATCTATCTATGTTCTAAATCCCATCCCGTTTGGTTGAAAACCAAGGGAGTTAAAACTGTTTAAAGTTTCAGCCAATCAGATTGCAGCTCACGTACACGCACGTGTATGCATGTGCATGGTGACCATACCTTATTGTAGAAGTCCATTTAATATATCTATGTTCCAAATCCCATCCTGTTTGGTTGAAAACCAAAGGAGTTATAGCTTTTTAAAGTTTCAGCCAATCAGATTGCAGCTCACGTACACGAACGTGTATGCATGTGCATGGTGACCATACCTTTTTTTAAAAGTCCATTTTATATATCTATGTTCCAAATCCCATCCTGTTTGGTTGAAAATCAAGGGAGTTATAGCTATTTAAAGTTTCAGCCAATCAGATTGCAGCGCACGTGCATGCACGTGTATGCATGTGCATGGTGACCATACCTTCTTGTAGAAGTCCATTATATATATCTATGTTCCAAATCCCATCCTGTTTGGTTGAAAACCAAGGGAGTTATAGCTATTTAAAGTTTCAGCCAATCAGATTGCAGCGCACGTGCATGCACGTGTTTTCATGATAATTGCTTTATAACATGTTGTAGCATATCCTAATGCAGGGCTATATTCAAACTTTCAAAGGATTTCGTCAAAAAACAAGAAAGATATTGAGACTTTAGTTTCAGCCAATCAGAGCAAAGCGCACGTGCATGCGCGTGAGATCTTGGTATTTTGACCATGTCCTCTTGTCTATACTACTAATATATCCTTACATTATGAGTTTCAAAGCATTTCATCAAAAAATAGAAAAGTTACTGCAGTATACATTATATTGGCCATTTAACGTGTTGCACGTGCGTGCTCTTGCAAGCACGTGCGCGCAAAATGACCTTCGTTGGGCAACTCTACATAACATGCCTACTGACCCTAAAAAGGTTTCACCTAAGTCGGATGTATAGTTTACAAGATCACTCGAGGACAAAATTTTCCCAGGAAGAAGAAAAATAATAATAACTAGAAAAGAAACTCGTTGCGAGCAACGAGAGGTCTTCCGTCCGATTCTAAAAGAAAAACGTAAAATCGAAATGAAAAAGTGATAAAAAAAATTTCGGACATATGGGGGATGGAACCCGGGTCGCCAGCGTGGAAATCCAACGCGCTTACCATTACGCCATTGGGGACCACCACTTCAAATTTTTAAATGCGAATATCTCGAGGTAGGAATTTCTGATTCTAAATCAAATTACATATTTATCATTCTCAAATATGTCTCTATTATTCTTTTTAATATCAATGAAAAATGTCAAAAAACAAAAAAGTTCAATAAATTACCCTTTTTCAATCACTTCCTGTGACGACCGGAAGTGGCGACGACACACGAAATGTTCTTATCACACATCTACAAACCAACCTCTATCATATCTGAAAGTTTGAGAATCCTACCTTTTATAGTTTCTGAGAACATTCACGGAATAGGTTTTTAGTGGAAAAAATGAAATTTTGCAATAATTCCTGACCGGAAGTGAATTTTTCCAATTTCTTTTCATATTTCAAAATGGCATGGTACAACACATATTTCCTGAAAATTTGGCTGAAATTCATTGAGTAGTTTTCGAGAAAACGCGATTTGAAAAGGTCAAAAAAATAAAAATGAAAAATAATAATAACTAGAAACGATCTCGTTGCTAGCAACGAGAGGTCTTCCGTCCGATTCAGGAAAAAAAATCTCGTATAATCGAGCTGAAAAGTGATTCACAATTTTGGTCGCAAAGAGGATTGAACCCATGTCGCCTTTTTCTGTTTTATCCCCAACGCGCAAACCATAAAGCTTTTGGGAGTACTGCTCTAAATATACTTGTGTGTATACTTTTGCAACAGTACACCTGTCTAAGAATCATAAAAGGCGGGTCACTATCAATAATATGCGCCAAACGCCACGAGTAAATATTCGTGCATTTTCCTACATCTTATTTGCTAAAAAGTCGACTCTGCAGAACCAGAGAAGGTTTTCTACAGGTCCATTCCCCATCACGGGGAAGACCTTACCTGCACATTGGCACCATGTGTATTACCCGCGCAGCCTATTTATGAGAAAATGAAATGAATATTTTTTAGTGTTTAAGAAAACGTTGAACCTACGCTTGCGAAAGTTCTAAGACATTCAAAGATATTTAATTTCTTCTTTATCAAATCAAGAAACTGATTATACGTTAAATCAGCAAATAGGGGCCTTTACTTATGCCATGAATATCACAGAAAAAGATTCAAAAGTTTGGTCGCAAAGAGGATTGAACCCATGTCGCCTTTTTCTGTTTTATCCCCAACGCGCAAACCATTAAGCTTTTGGGAGTACTGCTCTAAATATACTTGTGTGTATACTTTTGCAACAGTACACCTGTCTAAGAATCCTAAAAGGCGGGTCACTATTAATAATTTGCGCCAAACGCCAGGAGTAAATATTCGCGCATTTTCTTTGAACTTTTATGAAATAAAATAAATAAAACGTTCATATCGCCTTTATTTTATTTCGACGTTTAAAAAGTCTTTGTACACATTACATATATCGTATCTAGCCCAGTTACACTTAAGTAGTGAAACGGAAATTAAGTGTTAAGATCGACACTGAATTGCAACGTACTACTACGTGAAAGTCCAAGTAGTTTTGTTTACATTTCATGCATTCGTATGTCAGAATGGTTTAATCAAACGCTCAGCTGCCTCCATAAACCCCAATTGCGAAATGGCGGAATTGACAAAGACAGCCGCCATCTGGGGCCCGCTTCAGATTTTCAAATATTAATATCTAGAATTCAGATAAGCCAATTTTCAAACAACTTAGATAGTTATAATCTAATTGTTAAGATGAATACTTTTGATCAATAATGTATAACAAAGAATTGATCATTAGAGAGTTATAGATAAAAAACTTTTGGCCCCTCTTAGCCCCTAATTTGAAGGGTCAGCCCTATTTTTTTTATATCAAATGAAAGGTCTTGCAATATTGAATATTTTGTCTTCAATATGTTTTAACAAATTATGAACAGGAGTGAAGATATGAGACAAAATGCGTCAAATTTTGTGAGATATTTCTGAGACATTTTTTCGGCCCTACCGAACTTCGGTGCCTTTTGCGCTAGAAAGATTTGGAGACCCAATTACAACTCAACAAACCTTCCTCTATTTTCCCTAAAAATCTCAAGTCCATATCTTAAGTCGTTTCGGAGGAGTTTCCCGGACAAGCCGACCCTCTGAAAATCAGAAAATCGTCCATATCTCACGACCGGAAGTGAGATAATCAAAAAGGAAAAAAACCTATCAAGATCAATTAAATATCTTTCAGATCTGAAAGTTTGGTAGAAATCGGACGAGCCATCTCTGAGAAATCGCTTGCACAAAATCGGTTGGAAGAATAATAATAATAATAGGGAAAAAGAAACCGAACGAAAACAAGAAGGTCTTCCGTTGGAGACGGAAGACCTTAATAATAAGAAGAAACAGTAGAATCACTATAAGGTCTTCCGTGAAGACGGAAGACCTTAACTAGATAAGATCTCGTTGCGAGCAACGAGTAGGTCTTCCGTTGAATTTATCGATGAGATGTGATTTTGACTGAGATATTCGTAATAAGGTAATGAAATTAAGTTTTCCATCATTAAATTTAATTTTTCTGAGTGAGATCAACCTATTTTGAGCATCTTTAGTTCAATATGCTTGTAATTAAAATATTCCTCCTTTTTGAGATGTAAAGCATCCAAAATATAGAATTTTGGCCCCTTGCGACCCCTTATTACGCAACAGCAACATGTAATCAAAATTCTATAAAACGTTGTTGCAAAGCATTAAGATGAATATCTTTGCTTCAGTAATGTATTACAAAATATTTATCATTCATGAGCTAAAGATGAAAGACTTTTGGCCCCTCTGGGCCCCTAATTTGAGGAGTCAGCCCCTTTTTCTTGATTTCAAATAAACGGTCATGTGAATTCAAAGATTTTTTGTTCAAAACCTATTCAGAGATTTCTTTTCGCTGTGGAGATATGCTGAATGGAAATATTTAGTCCTTAATGGGGCCGTTTTACAAAAATTTGAAGTATGCATATTGTTTAAAACATTATTCTGACCATCTTTTGTTCAATATTGCTTATCAAAATATTCGCCCTTTTCGAGATATAAAAGCTCAAAGATTTAGCATTCTGGCCCCTTGTGACCCTTAATTATGTAACCTATGACCAAAATTTTATAATATTTTGTTGCTAATCGTTAAGATAAATACTTTTGCTTCAGTAATGTACAACAAAATATTTATCGTGAACAAGCTAAAGATGAAAGACTTTTGGCCCCTCTGAGCCCCTAATTTGAGGGGTCAGCCCCTTTTTCTTAATATCAAATGAAAGGTCTTGTTATTTTGAAGATTTTTTGTTCAACACTTATTCAGAGATTTCTACTTGTTGTGGAGATATGCTAAATTGAAATATCTAGGGGTCACCCTAAAAGTCCTTAATGGGTCAGTTTTACAAAAAATTCAAAGTATGCATATTATTTAGAACATTATTCTGACCATCTTTTGTTCAATACTGCTTATAAAAATATTCCCCCTTTTTTAGATATAAAGCGTCAAAAATTTGACATTCTGGCCCCTTGTGACCCCTAATTACGTAACATATGATCAAAATTTTATCATATTTTGTTGCTAATTGTTATGATAAATACTTTTGTCTTAATAATGTATAACAAAATATTGATCATTAGAGAGTTATAGATAAAAGACTTTTGACCCCTCTGAGCCCCTAATTTGAGGGGTCATCTCCATTTTCTTGATATCAAATGAAAGGTCTTACTATTTTACAAATTTTTTCTTCAATATGCTTTAACAAATTATGAACAGGTGTAAAGATATGAAATAGAATACGTCAAATTTTGTGAGATGTTTCTGAGACATTTTTTTGGGCTCTACCGAGCTCCGGCGCCTTTTGCGCTAGAAAGATTTTGAGACCCAATTACAATTCACTAAACCTTCGTTTACTTTCACTGAAAATCTTAAGTCAATATCTCAAGTCGTTTTGGAGGAGTTTCCTGGACAAGCCGACCCTCTGAAAATCAGAAAATCGTCCATATCTCACGATCAGAAGTGACGTCATCAATATAAAAAATTTCCAATAAGGTTCAAATCAATATCTATTAGATCTGAAAGTTTCATAAAAATCGACCGAGCCGTTTCCGAGAACTCGCGTGCACAAAAATCGGTAAGAAAAAAATAATAATAATAGGGAAAAAGAAACCGAACGAAAACAATAAGGTCTTCCGTTGGAAACGGAAGACCTTAACTAGGAGACTTATTGTTCATAGAACAATAAGAGGTCTTTCCACCTTTTTAAATTTCTTATAGTTTTATATTTTACACTCTAAATTTAATTTTAAGGGAAATGGCTTGAAAAAAAATGAAAATGTAAAAAAAAAAATTTTTTTTTTGAAATGACCTTGACCTTTGACCTTGAAAAATTTTTCAAGGTCAAAGGTTAAGGGACACATTGCAATTAACCCCATGCTTCTACCATTTATAGTTTTCAAGATATAAGGTTTAATAGTAAGTATAAAGAAGTTAAAGGGCAATAACTCATATAAGGGGTCATTAGATCCTTTAGTACTTATACAATGAAGGTGTGCCTAAAGACCCTTGAGACATAAGTGAAGGTTTCATGCCTCTACGGTCTACAGTTTTGAAGTAGTAGTGATAACAATGTTTTTCGCATAAGGGGCAATAACTTTTGATAGAGTCTACCTTGGGGAACAAGAATGAAATCTTTGAAATAGTTTTAAGTGTACATATAAATGATGCAAAGACTGATTGCATATGTTAAAAGACAAAGGATATATAAAAAGAGCTTAATTTCTCATTTTTGCAATGACCTTGACCTTTGACCTTGACAAAATATTCAAGGTCAAAGGTCATGGGTCTCAATGCAGTTGGCCCCATGCTTCTACCATTTATAGTTTTCAAGATACAAGGTTTAATAGTAAGTATAAAGAAGTTAAAGGGCAATAACTCATACAAGGGGTTATCAGATTCTTTTGCATCTATACAGTGAAGTTAGGTCTAAAGACCCTTAAGACATTAGTGAAGGTTTGGTGTCTCTACGGTCTAAAGTTTCGGAGGAGTAGCGATAACAAGGTTTTTCGCACAAGGGGCAATAACTTTTAAATGGGTTCATGTTAGGGGACAAGAATAAAATCTTTGAAACAGTTTTAAAAGTACATATTAATGATGCATAGACATTAAGTATATGTTAAAAGAGAAAAGAGATATAAAAAGAGCTAAATTTCTCAGTTTTGGAATGACCTTGACCTTTGACCTTTAAATGAATTTTAAGGTCAAAGGTCAATGATTCTTATGCATTTGGTCCCATGTCTCTACGTCTTCTCATTTTGAAAATTTTTAATTATTTGTAAAATTCTAAAACTTCCAGGGGCAATAACTTATTGAAGGGGTCAATGAATACTTTCGCAATGAATCAATGAAGTGTCTTCTAAATTAGTCGAAGACATTAGTGAAGGTTTCATTTCTCTACGGTTTACAGTTTCAGAGGAGTAGCGATAACAAGCTTTTTTGCGAAAGGGGTCGTAATTCCGAAAGGGGTCAAAGTTCATATACGCAGGGTCAACTGCAAAAATCTTTTACGGAGTACATTCTTATCGACTTAAAATCTTTACGATAAATCTTGAAACTCAAAATCACACGGCGGAAAAATAATAAAAAATAATAAGAAAAAGGAAAAAAAGAAACAGAAGGAAATCAATAGGTCTTTCCACAGACAGGTGGAAAGACCTAATAATAAGAAACAGAGTAAAAGCAATATGTTCCCCAACTTCGTTTGGGGAACATAATAAGAATTTCCTGGAAATATGCACATCTACACAATGTATCCTAAATATCTGCAAAGTTTGATCAAATTCTGTGCAGCAGTTTATGAGCAGTTGCTCTGACAAAAAAACAGGACATTAGTGAGATTGTCCCAGCCCTCTAGTTCACTCATCTGGAAAATGTACATCAAATCAAGCATCAAAAGCAAGTCTAAATATTGTCCATGCCTAGATTTATTGTCCAGACTAGTTTAATTGGTACATATGTCCCACTAACAGTCAAATAACTGGAAAATATAGATCATATTCAAAATAGTGATTATTCCTAGATGCATCATATCTACAAGCTTGATGTAGAAAAATCTTAAAACTTTTAAAATTTTCATCCTTAAATATGAGAATAAATTAGGGATGTCAACGAATATTCGAATATTCATTCGATGAGTTGATATTCGAATATAAATTTGTGATTCAAATATTCGGATTTTAAGTATACAAGCATCAAAACCAAAAAAAAATCTGGCAAAAACTGAAGTTTTATCAGAAATTGAATCAATTATTATCGTTGACCAACAATAAGATTTTATTTAAAACAAAATTAAAAGACACTCCTCTTGGATTACCTTAAAGGTGTGAAGGGTGTATTTATTAAAATAATAAAAATTATTCATTTGATCATTTAATTAGAGGTATAACAGTGTCCAGTACTTAGAATTAGTTTGTATTGTTGAAAAGACACATTTTTTAAGCAACATACATGGATCCCTTGTTTATGTATACATCATTTAAAATCATTATCAGGAAATTAATTAGCTTAGAGTAATTGCTTTTAATGTTTCTCCATTAGATAATTGTTCTGTGTGGTATAAATCTGTACGGTTATCAATGTACACTTTGGTAAGATGATTAATTAATCTGGAACTTATTAAAAGAATCTTTTGAATTTTCGGGGGCAAATTTTTTTTTTATATTTTGGATGTCAACACTTCATATACTCTGTAAAATATTTTAAGAATATACATGTAATTAAAGTGCATTTACTAAACTCTACATGAAATTTTATTCCAAAATAATGACATAAAACGTATATTGCTTGACAAAAGAGTGAAGTTGTATTATGCAAGATGTATTTATTTTATCGAATATTCGAATATATTCGAATAGTACTATCGAATATTCGAATACCAATTATTGACAATTTTGACATCCCTAGAATAAATATATATATTATTATAACAGTAACTTGATCCGAAGGGTCATATCACGTTGAGTTGACAGGCGCGGATCATCAGATCTAACGAGACGCGAAGCATTGAGTTTGATCTGATGATTCGCGCCTGTCAACTCAACGTGATACTGCTCTTCGGATCAAGTTTGTTATAATGATAAATTTATTAAATACCCCCTCATATCTAGCAAAATATATCAAAATAAAACTTTAGAGATCAATTGTATACTATTTATCCATAAAACAAAGGATAATAACGAGGAACTTTTTAATGCGCCAGAAAAATGTCATGTTTCTGCATGCTACATCATCAGTTTCAGAGAGTGGTGATATGGATTCAGAAAACCACAGTGTGGTGATCTGGAAAGTCGGATCACGATGTCACGTGATAGTGTAAAATCAACAGTAAAATTGAGTGATACACATTACGTATAAAATGAAAATTATTAACATTGTCAAATGAATTAAAAACAATGTTATCCTACCTCCTCAGATGAAAAGTCATGGATATACAGGCTTTTTCTGGTAATTGTCTCATCACAATCTAATTCAAAAGACAGAACATGCAGAATTAGGTATATAAACTACTGCAAAATCACTATTTTCAAAGGGGTTTGTTTTTCATTGTAAGAAGAGACCCATAAACTCATGTCTTGATTAAAGCTGAACAAGACTTGTAAATAGGCAGACACCATTATCAATATTATTACATGTATCACTATCTACGATATCAGCACTAGGGTATATTTTTCACATTCATCACATCAACTGCTTTATTGTCAAGGGTATAGGTGAGGATTGAGGACTGGCAACTCCTGTTAGTGCTGGATATCTTGCATTACCAATAACTACATTTTTGTGTTTGTATACTGCACTGACTTGTGCTACTATTGTAAGTTTTTTTGGGATCTTACTTTCCTGCATTAGAAGTATACAGTTATTTTTTGTCACTACCCAGTGCTGCATAGCATACATCCATCTACACCTTTGATGACTGATTACACTGAACAGTGAGTAATTCAGCCACTTTATATAAGGGTCCTCAGTTATAGTGAGAATCCAATCGAAAATGGCATACACATTCCTTTTACGAATCCTGTTCATCTTTTAGGACCCTCTCTACACAAGTGCAAATTTTTATTGGACATAGAGAAAAATATATTATATAAAGGAGTAAATATTGTGCTTATTTATTTAATTTTCACTACATGATGCATTGCATTTACCTCCAAGAAAAATATTGAAAGACAACACAGTATCAAAGAATAGAAATCATTGTTAATAGAGAAAATACTTCAATAGAAAAAATACATGCAGTGTTTTCACTAAGAACCACCGACCACTTCAATGTACAAAAATGCTGCTTTGAAATAAAAATTAGTTGTTAGGTCTACAGAGATTTTGTTCAAAAACCTCAGCCCCTAACCTGTTACAACTTATCTCTAACCATTTACTTTGAAATAAAGGGAAAACACTGTACATGTAAATAACACGTTCAGTTAATTTATCTTGGTCTTTTTAAAATGTTAAGAATACTTGAAGTAATTACAAATTGAGTAATATATAGTAAATTTCTATTTTTTCATATTTCGATCTAAGGGCAGAAAAATACCATAGAATCAGAACTCTTTAGTGTGCAGTGTAGAGAGGGTTCTTAAGACAGGTATTTAAGAGAGAATCAGAAACTTCATCATAAAGTGAACTCACTTTTCCTAAACACTTTGCAGTGTCTGGATTTTCAATATCTGTGCATTCACAAATATCCATCTCCATTGATGTTTGATTTGGACATAAATTCATCACTTCTTGTCTTCGTGCTGGAAAGGGGGTCATCTCTTGGAATATTGGATATAATACAATATCTTTGTTGATATTCATGGCCTGTAAATAACAAACTCTATTAATGGATGGACCAAGAGTATTGACAATTGTTTAAACACACTCTATCAAACATCTAAGAGGTCATTCACTTTTCTCATATTTAATAGTTGTTTTATAGCAAAATTGTTTTCAAAGCAAACATTCTTAACATTTCTTGAAGCTGACTGATCTGTCTTTGCTAGCTCAATGTCTGATTTATATTCCCATGTCTTATCCCTAGCTGACTTAGCTAGACTTACACATTGTCTTTCCCTAGCTGACTTAGCTAAGCTGACACATTGTCTTTCCTTTAGCTAACTTAGCTAAGCTCACATATTGTCTTTCCCTAGCTGACTTAGCTAAGCTGACATATTGTCTTTGCCCTAGCTGACTAAGCTAAGCTCACATACTGTCTTTCCCCTAGCTGACTTAGCTAAGCTCACATATTGTCCAGCTGACTTAGTTAAGCTCACACATTGTCTTTCCCCTGGCTGACTTAGCTAAGCTAACACATTGTCTTTCCCCTAACTGACTTAGCTACCGTATACACTTACCTATAAGTCGGTCCGCCTATAAGTCGGTTGTATTTTTTAGGTTGATTTGGAATGATTTGTCATTGACCCGCTTATAAATCGGTACAACTTTTTGCAGAACCTTTCGTTATTTTAAATCAATGCGTTGATGATTTTACCTGATTTCCATTAATATTTTTTTTTTTAAATAACGCAGATACTAAATTTTTGATCACCACATAAATAAGTTAGTAATGCACAGTTAAGATAAAAATAAAAGTATTAAAGAATGGGTGGACTTATCGCCCTATTTTGGATCTTTTTGCGACTCCTCTAACAATCTGTAAATGAAGTGAATCCAAAATAAATTATGAGCAATGGAAAGCGCAACATATACTTGGTTATATTAGGTGGAACATTTGTGCAAAAACAATGCCTTGTTGTCGTGTATCAAAATTGAAGCAACGATACATGAGTATCGTCTTCCGGAATTCGACATGTAGCTGGAGTGGTTTTTATGTCACATAATCAATATTTACAGGAGGCGGGACTATCGATCGGTGCCATTGTTGACATCTTTCTCTCCATCCCTCTCTCTTTCCAAAAATTCGAATACGTGTTTAGCATATTACAGCGATGTCAATATGAAATTATTTTAAAAATGTGATGACACGCCAAATTAAAACAATGTTTAATTTGCTAAATTCTGAAAATGGCAACAAAACACGCTCAAAGACATGATTTAGATCGAGGTCAGGTTGAAGAATACAATGTATCTGTTTTCATGAGTACACTCGCAGGTGGACGTCACGTGACGAATTGTAATATTTAACAGGTCAACTGAAGACATTTCAATGGAAGCAAGAAGTTTGTTTTGAACATGTGTTTTGTTAAATTAAGTATGAGCACACTTTTGTCGGCTCTTCTCCTTTTAATATAACATTATTTTGTTCAATATACAACTACAATTTTCTTAAGAACAGCCGACAAACATGTGCTGACTATGTATTCAGACGATGTAAAACGCGTGACCCTGATTATCGATTGATATTCAAGAAATCTTCAGGCACCATGCTTTCGATATTTATAAAGTTTACCACGAAAAGAGTGTTTTAAATTCACATCCGTACCATGAATACACAGTTAAGATATCAAGGGTTTATATGATGGAAAAAAATAAACATTTTATGAAACTTAAATTTACAGCATTTTTTCTGGCCAGTTAAGTCCACCCATTCTTTAAGTAAATACTTGTACTTTATGTATACTCTTTGAATGCATAAATGATTATACATATATAGACCTTGTTCTTCAAAAATTGTTGGAAATATATATCAAATGCTACATTGCACGGTCCAGAAAAATACTGATCTTTTAATGACTTGCCTATAAGTCAGGCGTAGTGTTTTTGATCAAAGTTTAACTCCCAAAATACCGACTTATAGGCGCGTATATACGGTAAGCTCACATATTGCCTTTCCCCTAGATGACTTAGCTAAGCTCACATATTGTCTTTCCCCTAGCTGACTTAGCTAAGCTCACATATTGTCTTTCCCCTAGCTGGCTTGGCTACGCTCACACATTGTCTTTCTCCTAGCTGACATAGCTAAGCTCACAAGTTGTCTTTCCCCTAACTGGCTTAGCTAAGCTCACACATTGTCTTTCCCCTAGCTAACTTAGCTAAGCTCACACATTGTCTTCCCCTTGCTGACTTAGCTAAGCTCACACATTGTCTTTCCCCTAGCTAACTTAGCTAAGCTCACACATTGTCTTTCCCCTAGCTAACTTAGCTTAGCTGACACATTGTCTTTCCCCTAGCTGACTTAGCTAAGCTCACACATTGTCTTTCCCCTAGCTGACTTAGCTAAGCTCACACATTGTCTTTCCCCTAGCTAACTTGGCTAAGCTCACATGTGTCTTTCCCCAACCTGACTCATCTAAGCTCACACATTGTCTTTCCAGGGCATCCAATCAAATTAAATCAAATCAGGTAAATTATTCATACAAAATAAGCTCTACCTCTCGTACATATCGTAATCAATCAAGGACAGGTAAGTATGATGAGACAATGATGTCTCCGTATGGCAGCTGATGGCGAGGGTTGAATTTTCTCAAATGGCTGTCAAGGTAAAAAGTATTTATGCCCACTGAAATGTCTTATCACAAGAAATACACATACTATGAATGAAAGCCCTAGCTCCAACCACTAAAAAGTTTTGGGCAAGGTTTAAGTTTTTGTGGACAAACAGACAGACAGACGCTGAACAGACGGACAGGGCAAAAAACTATTTACCCACGACATAATTATTCATTACGGGGGCATAATGATTTCTTTTTAATATTTTAACAACTCCTCCTGAAGCTTAAACAGAAAAGGATCAAATTCATAAGATGCTAAAATTGTTTGATAAATTACAATGATGTCAGGTAGAAGCAGGCAGTACCATAATAAGTCACCCATCTATGAAACTTAAATGATCTAAAACTGCATGCATCCTTAGATTCCTCACATTTATCTTAAAATTAACAAAGTATATTCAGAAAAATCTCACAAATATGTCTACTTACTTTTATACATACAGTCTTTGATAGACATTCAATTTCATTTTCACCTTCTAGGAGTTCACTTTCCTTATCTCCTGTTAAAATGGCAGCCTGAAAAAAAAACTGGCATAATAAGCACATAATCAAAGTATTGAAAGAACTGAAAGCCGGGCTCGAGTATATTGTCTGATCCGAAATTAGTATATATTTAATTTTTTTCCTTTTGGCCATTGATTTTTAACAGGTAGAGTTTGTATGATTATGATTTAAAAAAATATCCCATATACCAGTTCTTAAAATTAACAGTCCAGACCCAAAGATATGTTATGATTTTGAAATTTTAATTACAGTGTAATAAAAAAACATTTACAAGAAATTCCCACATATTTTCTATTCAATAAGCATTTTTTCTCATAATTTAAAAATTCAGTCTTGGAATAGTTAAAATAATGCACATGTGTATTTTATAGACATTCTTTTAGTTTCAATCAAACAGTACTTTTATCACCAACTACATGTCGAAACACTGATGCATGTACATTGTCAAGCAACTTCACGCATGTTAATTCTTAAAATTCCAATTCACTATTCTATTAAATTGATTAAAATCAAAACAGAATATAACCACTAACATAACATCCACGAAAACGATATGAAACATGAAACTCTTCAACATTTTGAAAAGCCAGCGCTATTAAAAATAGTTCGCTTACAATATGCATTCAGCAGCATATGTGCACAAATTGTTATATCACGATTATCCCAATAAAGCAAATATCTAATTTCTCTTACACTTTAATTCTCAAGCAAAAATATTGATCATTAACTTTTCCAACAATTGAGATATTAAAAATATTTGTTTGAGTATCGTCTCGCTATGGGACTATTTTATTTATAGAAAGCATCTGCTTTGACGCTGTTTGGTTTTTAAGTCACCTGAGTAACTCAGGTGACCTATTGCTATCCGTTTTCGTCCGTCGTCGTGCGTCGTGTGTTAACATTTGAACATTTTCAGCTTCTTCTCTGAAACCGCTCAACCAATTTCAACCAATTTTGGCACAAAGCATCTATGGGTGAAGGGGAACAAAAATTGTGAATTTTATGGTCCCCGCCCCCCCTGGGGCCTGAGGGGTGGGGCCAAAACCACTAAAATTATTGCAATCTTTAAAAATCTTCTTCTTTACTCCTGGACATCAAGCAGGCAAACTGTTGGCATGAATGTAATGAGCATTGAGTCCTCTACCAAAATTGTGAAATTCATGGCCCCAGGGCCAGGGGTTCTAGTACTAGGGCGGGGCCCTATTGATTATACAGTGAAAATGCATGATTTCTTTGAAAATCTTCTTCTCTGCTCCTGGGTATTAAATAAACTAACAAAGCACATAGTTATGATGAGCAAGAGTGCCTCTTCAAAAATTGTGAATTTTATGACCCCAGGGTCAGGGGTTCTGGTGTTAGGGTGGGGCTCTATTGGTTATATAGTGAAAATGCATTATTTCTTTGAAAATCTTCTTCTCTACTTCTGTATATATAGTAAATAGAAAATGCAAAATTATTTCTTTTCTGGTGTTAAATATAGTGAAAATGCTTATTTCTTCTCTTCTCTGCTCCTGGGTATTAAATAAACTATGTAAGTAAATAGTTATGATGAGCAAGAGTGCCTCTTTCAAAATTGTGAATTTTGTGGCCCCAGGGTCAGGGGTTCTGGTGTTAGGGTGGGGCCCTATTGATTATATAGTGAAAATGCATTAATTCTTTGAAAATCTTCTTCTCTGCTTTTGGGTATTAAATAAACTAACCAAGCACATAGTTATGATGAACAAGAGTGCCTCTGCCAAAATTGTGAATTTTAGGGCCCCAGGGTCAGGGGTTCTGGTGTTATGGCGGGGCTCTATTGATTATATAGTGAAAATACATTAACCCTAGTAATGCTATATATAATACAAAGTGAAAAGGCTGTGAGCTGAATATTTTTGCCTAGTTTTGAAAGAAAAAGAGGTGGTTTGTTTAAATCAAATTTATTTAGTAACAATAATAGTACTATAGACATATTATACATCAAAATGTTCAGCAGACTTTTAGCTTCTATTTCAAACATGTTATAATACAATATATTTGTATATATACAGCTGTACAGGTAATCTTCAGGTAGATACAGGTAAAAACATAAAAAAATAGATTTTAGAAGAGAAATATTTTTTTTTTAAATCAAATCAATCAATATTTTATGAGAAATAAATAAATTAATAATTAATTGATAATTTTCTTCATTCAATTACAGATATGTATTTTTCAACAGGTATAATCCATTTCAACAACCAATGAAAACGACTGAATAACTTTAAATATGCAGCTAATTAAATACATATAAATAAATAAGTAACTTATAACATATAACATGAATAATACAATAAATACATAATATGTCATGATAAATAGATTTGGATTTGGATTTAATGTATCCACACATAATTTTCACACCTAACAGGTAATAATTATATACAGGTATATATATTTAGGTAATCTTCAGGTAAATACAGGTAAAAACATAAAGAAATAGATTTTAGGAGAAATATCATTTTTTAAATCAAATCAATCAATATTTCATTAGAAATTTATAAACTGATTAATTACAGATAAATAAATAAATAAATAAATAAATAAATAAATAAATAAATAACAGATAACATGAATAATACAATGAACACATAAAATGTTGTAAGAAAAAGGACAGGAAAAGAATCTAGATATCAATGTGCCTTGTGCATTGATCCCTGTTTCAAACTTTGAATAACTTATAACAGATAACATGAATAATACAATTAAAATGTCATAATTAAATTCTTTGGATGGATTTGTATCCGCACATAATTTTCACATCTGAACTGAAATCTACTCTGGTCTTGTATGCAGCTATGTAGTCTTTATGTGTGTGAAAAAGTTTGAAGCAGGGGTCAACGCACAAGGCAGACAGACACTTGTCACACTGATAGCTAGATTCCTTTCCTGCTCTTTTCTTTTTTCACCAATTGATTCGAGCCTCTGCCTCTCTGCCACCGAGCACACAACACAAGCAGGGGTAATGTTTTTCTTTAAACATGTTCCAACGATCTTCATGGGGAAGTGCTGCCCCTGCAGTCTCATGATGGGTTCTGCTGCAGTGCTAGGCCTAGGCTTTGTACACATTCCCGGGACACATGCTCTATTAACGGACTGCACAAGTTCGGTTACAAGTTGTTTTCGGAAAACTCTGTGAAGCATTTTCCTTGGAAATAGGGTCTTGTAGCACAGGTAAGCATTCAAAGTAGCTAGAGAAATCACATTTCCACCACTTCAGGGTCCTGGCATTGAAAGTAGCGTAAGAAACCATTTGATAAGACCGATCTGCCTCCCATATACTTGTTGTATTAACGATAGCAGGATTTTCGATGGGTGTTCCTGTTCGTGGTGCCACTCTTCCACAGGGGGCTTTTGCAGCTTCCTCGATGGTAGATAACAGGTAAACAACTTTACGGTCATGGTACTTCACAAGAACAAGTTCATCATTACATATACTGAACATGTTACATTTGTCCACCTTTTTGTCCTTTATCCGCTGCGGAATTCCCTTCCGGTTAACTCGTAATGTTCCAGTGGCACCACACCCGAGCACAAACAAGTCTGTGTAAAGCTGTGGTGAACTATAATTATTGTCCATGTACAAAATGTAACCTTGTCCAAAGTATCCTCGCATCATGTCCATAACTAAGTCGTATGTAGCCCCATTTGCACTAGCAGGTGTGTCCGATTTCCCAGTATACAGTTTGAAACGTAAACAATACCCAGTCACTGCATCACACATGTAGGCCTTGATCCCATACTTCTTGGGTTTGTCATGTTGTGGTAAGAACGCCGCCATTTTGGGTCACCCATAAATAAACTTGCAACTACACACTTGTTTTAAATAACAACCAATCAGATTTTAGCTACGTCACTGAGCTAGTTTTAACCCCAAACATATTACCAAATGAGGAAAAGGTTTTTATTAGACTTTATTTCCATTGGATGTCCAAAAATACGGTATAAAAATATGCTAATGAACAATATGACGTAACCCGGAATATTCCGGGTTCAGCTCACAGCACATGCATTTGAAACCCGGAATATTCCGGATTCAGCATTACCAGGGTTAATTCTTTGAAAATCTTTCCTTTGCTCCTGGGTTTTATGCCAATGATCCAAGTATATATATTTATGATGAAGAAGGGTGCATCTAGCAAAATGGTTATTTTTTATGCCCCCCCCCCTCCCTGGGTCGGGGGTGAGGGGGGGTACAAAGTCTGAAAATAAATTAATGCTTTGAAATCTGCTCTTTGGTATTAATCAACCATTTTATGATAAAATTTGCAAAATTTTGAAATATGTGGCCCCAGGTTCAGTGGTTTCTTTGGGATGAGGTGCACAACTGGTTATAAAGTGGAAGTGCATTTTCTCTTAATGTTACTCTGATCTACCTCTGGGTATTAAGTAAATAGAGTAAGCATGCTAAGTCTATAATTATGATAAGCAATGGTGCCTCTTTCAAAATTGTGAATTGTGAATTTCATGGCCTCTGGTTTAAAATACGAACCAAATTGAATTGTTTGAAAGTTGTTGCACAATACTCAGGTGACCTATAAGACCCGTGGGCCTCTTGTTTTGTTTTCTGTGCTATTTATAGTAAGACAGTCTGTCATGATGCCTATATCCAGGACTTTGCTTTCAGCAAAGCCCGGCTAAAAATTGGTATTAAAGAGGGAATTCCACACTTGTTGATCTATCTGTAAAGCTCTGGACATAGGGACGTGCATCGTACTTCTGCAGGAAGATCACAACTGACAGATATTAAACAGAATCTTACCTGTTTGGCTGCTCCAATAGCTATCACTTCATCTGGTGGGATAGAATTCAACATCTCCGCATTACTTAGATAGTCTGAGATTGCCTTTTGTATTAATGGAGGTTTAGCACCACCACCACATATAATAACCTAAAAAAAATTATTCATATCTAGATTTTGATCTAGACAGTTTAAAAAATTCCAGCATTTCAAACTTTTTAAATAATTGAGAAAAACAGAAATCAGAAGGAAGAATAGAGGAATTCATTTTTGAAGATCAACCTGTAACTAAGTATAATGCCAAAATCTTAAAGGTTGGTAGCTCTGTGCTTGTATACAAAAATTTATCATATTCTTTGGCTTATGGCTATTTCTTTACATGCTCTGTGTATTTTGGCTCCATATTTGATAGAACATTTTAAAATCACTGCCAACTGAAACTGGCCATATGAAATTCTATACCTTATCTATATCTGATGAATTGACACCTGATTTGGCACACACATCTTCTATGAGTGCAGTACACTTCTGTACAAGAGATCCACACATGCTCTCAAACCGGGCTCTGTAAGAAAATGCTATATATAGAATGATGGTCACAGTACATAATGCTTACTGAAGAGTACAAAATATAAATAAGATCACTGATATCTAATCTTAGTTCTTAAACTAATTAAAACTAGAGATGGTTATGTTATTTATTTTATAAGATTAAAAAAGATCCAAATAACAGATGTGTGAAAAAATCCTCATTAAATGGACACTTAATGGGGATGCTTTCAATGTCTGAATTCAATGTAGTTTAGTTAGAAAATTTGAAAAGAATACCCTTTTTTAAACAAGAGGCCCATGGGCCTTACAGGTCACCTGAGCATCATGCAACAAATTTCAAATGATTGAATTTGGTTGACGTTTTAAGCTAGATGCTATGGCATTCACAATTTTGAAAGAGGCACCATTGCTCATACTATACACTTAGCAATTACTCAGTTTGTTTACAAAGATTTAATGTATTTTCACTATATAATCAATCAATAGAGCCCCACCCTAACACTAGAACCCCTGACCCTGGGGCCATGAATTTCACAATGCTCATTACAATCATGCGAAACAGCTAGACTGCTTGATGTCCAGGAATAAAGAAGAA
Organism: Saccostrea cuccullata; assembly: GCF_032062105.1. Classification (NCBI taxonomy): domain Eukaryota; kingdom Metazoa; phylum Mollusca; class Bivalvia; order Ostreida; family Ostreidae; genus Saccostrea; species Saccostrea cuccullata. Next base: position 120,444 of record NW_026928637.1, on the reverse strand, counting down.
GATTTTTAAAGATTGCACTAATTTTAGAGGTTTTGGCCCCACCCCTCAGGCCCCAGGGGGGCAGGGACCATGAAATTCACAATTTTTGTTTCCCTTCACCCATAGATGCTTTACGCCAAAATTAGTTGAAATTGGTTGAGCGGTTGCAGAGAAGAAGCTGAAAATGGGGTGCGTCAATTTACCCAAAAGAACCCACCCAAAAGGACCCAAAAGGACTCAAAATGAATATATCATTATAATGTACTGAAAATTAATGATTTGAATTAAATTTTGAATATTACATTATAAGTTCACATAATAGTTGGCAAAAATGTAAATTTCTATTGTTGCAACTTTTCTTTAGGAAATGACACCATCTGAGTTTACTCAGGTGACCTAAAATGATAATTATATTTAAGCAACATTTGATAAAAAACTAAAAAAATTCTTAAAGATGCAAGATTTATGAGGGACTATTTCTTGTGGTGGAAGGATATTTAGCAGAAAATTCTGCATATCTGCACATTTATTAAATTTAATATCTTGGAACTTGAGCATCACATACTTTTACTGAGAGAATATTTTCTGTTATGAAATGCTAAGAATAATATGTTTTACGGTGTGACCGTTGGGGCGAGCGCAGTTGAAACATCAAAAACACTTGAAAAATTGATCAGCCACTTCAAACATCAAGCCGCACGAGATATCTCGACTAGCTGTGAAGTCACACGACGTCATGGAGCTCGTCGAAGCTTACGGAGACAGCCGAGCATTTGGTTGAAACTATAGACCTAGTGCAATTTCGGTCGAAAAACATTGCAGAGTTATTTTTTGTTTCTATGAATTTCAAAGATTACTACAAACTGAAAGCCTTTTATGCTTTACCTTATTATCTTTATTTATTTATTTAATCATTTATTCGCGCAAATGACATTGGGTAGTAAAGGAATTCTGGGAATGTTTCACAACAAAATTTGCCTGACATATGTACAGATTTCATTCCGAATTTCCTCTGTTCTTACACGTTAGTCTATTGAGCTCGCTTCGCTATCAAATATAGGTCTCAATTTATATTTTTAGAACAAATTTATCACATTCCCTTAACAAACTTTGCCGAGAAAGAAGATATATCAATGAAGTCAAGATAAGATTTACACCGTTTTTTGCCTGAAAATCGCATATTTTGACCAATATCTAAAATTTACATCACTGACCCCAACTTTTTCTATGATTATTCTACATTGTAAACTATATGATACTTGTGATTGATCAGCACTTAAGGTACTCCGATCCTCAGGTTCATAAAATTAGCAGTTTTAAAAAAGTAATTAAACATACTCATTAAAATACATGTATCTCTGAATCCACAAAGTAATGTAAATTTAAACTTTCCAATTTAAACATTAAAGTTAATCATTTTACATAGGGAAAATTGTCAAATCTCCGATATATATTCAGAAAAAGCCAATAGGAATATAAGCTATGCATTTTTCTAATTGCAAATTTATCAACAAAAATATTTTAGTTGAAAAAACAATAGGTATTCAGACATTCAGAGAAATTGTCATGATTTTAATACTTATTTGGTATTCTATGTCTTCTATTTCCTTCATGTATTACCGGTATATAATACATAGTGTAAAAGGTTTTTGCTATCATTGCAAGACATCACAAATCACTTTTAATTTCATATCATGCTAATAAGTATTGGTATCTAAGGCTCGGTTCAAGAAAATCATATTTTTCTAAAACTGTATTCATTGTACCCCCGCTTGAAAAGTGGGAGGGTATATAGTAATCGGTATGTTCGTCCATCCGCCTGTTACGCTTTGGGGTATCCATCTCTTATCCGCAACTCCTTTCATACCACTGAAGGAAATTTAATGAAACTTTCAGAGAATCTTTATTACACACTGCCATTGTGCACCTCCTATTTTACTTTTTTGACATATATTTTGGATTTTCCAGAGCAAAAAATGGATACTGCCATCATATTCATATGGGAGGCGGGGGTATTATTTAGTGAGCTCATTGCTCACAGTACCTCTAGGTTTTTTTTCCCTTCAAGGACCCTCTCTACACAAGTGCAAAATGTTTTTTGGACACAGAGAAAAATATATTGTATAAAGGAGTCAATATTGAGCCTATCTATCTAATTTTCACTGTATGGTGCGTGGCATTTACCCCCAGAAAAAATGTCCAAAGACAACACGGTATCAGTGAATATAAATCACTGATGTGTACTTCCATAGGGAAAGTACATGTAAATAACATGTTAAATTAATTTATCCTGACCTTTTAAAATGTTAAGAATACTTGAAATAATTACAAATTGAGTAATATACAGTAAATTTCTATTTTTTAGAATTTGAATCTAAGAGCAGATCACTCTAATTGCAGAAAAATGCCATAGAATCAGAACTCTCTAGTGTGCAGTGTAGAGAGGGTTCTTAATGGAGTACGATATCTTGACGTTTTATTGAACGCTGAGTTTGTATTACGTATTCGAGTATGCCCGAAACATTCTGAATATGAGCGTTCAATATCGAACTCTCCATTGTAAACAAAAACAAGAGGCCCATGGGCCACATCGCTCACCTGAGCACCTTTGGTCGGCCATTGTGGCCCCGCCCTACCCCCTGGGGTCATGATTTGAACAAACTTGAATCTACACTACCTGAGGATGCTTCCATATAAATATGATCAATCATGGCTTGGTTGTTCTTGAGTAGAAGATTTTTAAAGAATTTTCCTATATATTTCAATGTAAAACTTTGGTCGGCCATTGTGGCCCCGCCTACCCCCGGGGGTCATGATTTGAACAAACTTGAATCTACACTACCTGAGGATGCTTCCATATAAATATGATCAATTATGGCTTGGCTATTCTTGAGAAGAAGATTTTTAAAGAATTTTCCTATATATTTCAATGTAAAACTTTGGTCGGCCATTGTGGCCCCGCCCTACCCCCGGGGGTCATGATTTGAACAAACTTGAATCTACACTACCTGAGGATGTTTCCCCATAAGTTTCATATTTCCTGGCACAGTGGTTCTTGAGAAGAAGATTTTTAAAACATACCACCAAATTTCATTAATTCCCAATTATCTCCCCTTGAATGAGGGTGTGGCCCTTCATTTGAACAAACTTGAATCCCCTTCACCCAAGGATGCTTTGTGGCAAGTTTGGTTGAAATTGGCCCGGGGGTTCTTGAGAAGAAGTCGAAAATGTGAAAAGTTTACAGACAGACGGACAGACAGACGGACAGACAGACAGAGGGACGCCGGACAAAATGTGATCAGAAAAGCTCACTTGAGCCTTCGGCTCATGTGAGCTAAAAATTGTCTGTTCAAATTCTCAGAGTTATATTACAGAAAGGAAGTGGCATCTAGGTAAGATGTGTTTATTTTTACACAAAAATGAAATTATTTATTGAAAATTTAGTACGTATTCGACCCATTAAAACCTAAATAAAGAAATCATAACGCTTGGTTGGGTCATCGGAATGATGCGATATTGAACACTTACAGGACAGGTGTTAATTTGAATACCAATACTAAAAAATCATTAATTACAATTTTCTAAGTTGGAATAATTCAGTATAAATTATGAGGAAATGTTTTAGCTGTGTAATAAAGGAGTTTGGGTTTTTGGTTGGCTGTACAAATGCACTCGCAAGCTCATGCATTTGTACGGCCAACTTGTGCCACTATTCACCAATATAAGATCAATAACCCTATATTATTGCCTATTTAGATTTTCCAACCCCCAAATATGTTACTTTTCTTTAGTGCAAAACGGTCACACAATAATTCATGTGCATTTATTTGCAAGATTTGTTCAATGATAAATATTATTCAAACTACTTTACGTAAAAAAAGATTATATTCACTGTCACGGTTACTGTCATATATTCACTTATATTCACTGTCATCTGATAAAATATTATATAAAGGTTAAAGTGATTAACCCGAGTTAAAATTTAAGTGCAGAAAGGTCAACTTAATTGTACTCTAGCTCATTAAGATGCAAACTGACCCCCTTATTTCTCTGTGATTTTGAGTCATATTATATGAGTACTTATCCAAAATATTATTCTTAAAAAATCCTTGATACAACAAATTTCACAAGTGAAATACCTTAAGAGACTTCTTACAAATCTAACATCAGAAAATAGTACACGTTTTTTTTTTACATAACATATAATACATAGTACCAGTAATGAGACATTCAGGTAATACCTGGATACACTGCTGTGAAAGTCCACTCCCTCATGTAATGAATCTATAGAGACCTGGGCATTCTCTAATGTAGACAGGGTGTGTTTACATATTTCTGTGGCCATCCTTAGTTTGTTTAAAGACCTTCGACTTTCCTTGATATCCAACTTATACTTCCTGAAGGAAAAAAATCCTTTCTTCAATCTGAGTTAACAAATATAATTACACAGTATGAAAGTTTTAGAAATATAGGTACATCATTAACATTGACTAATAGATTAGCAAACATATTCTCTATCAAACATTTCATTTTAAAAAGCTAACACATTTTCCCAAGTAAAGAAACTGTCATACAGTTATAAATAAATACGTACTTGTAAAATTCCTGAGCCAAAAAATCTGCTAGCACATTGGTGAACTTGCTTCCTGCGACATGTTGAGTGCTGGTGCTCGCTAGAATCCGGTAGAGTCCCGCGTGAAGGCGGACTACTGAGACATCTGTGGAGTCGCCCCCAAGGCGATACACTAATACATTACTATAACCAATACAAAAGAAATAATTACAACTGTGACAAGAGGGAAATATAACGAGAGGCCCATGGGCTCACCTGAGCACTGTGGCTAGGAAAACAAGAGGCCCATGGGCTCACCTGAGCACTGTGGCTAGGAAAACAAGAGGCCCATGGGCCACAACGCTTACCTGAGAAACTTTGGCCATTCCGTTCTTTACCAGATTTCCCCCTTGTAATACATATTGTGACCCCACCTACCCCAATGATCATAATTTAAACAATTTGAAATCTACACTACCCCAGTATGCTTCCACATAAGTTTCAGCTTTTCTGGCCCAGTGGTTCTTGAGAAGAAGATTTTCAAAGATTTTTTGATATATTTCTATGTAAAACTTTGATGTCCCCATTGTGGCCCCGCCCAACCCCCAGGGGTCATGATTTGAACAATTTAGAATCTACACTACCCCTGGATGCTTCCACATAAGTTTCAGCTTTTCTGGCTCAGTGGTTCTTGAGAAGAAGATTTTTAAAACATACCACCACATTTTCATTAATTCCCAATTATCTCCCCTTGAATGAGGGCGTGGCCCTTCATTTGAACAAACTTGAATTCCCTTCACCCAAGGATGCTTTGTGGCAAGTTTGGTTGAAATTGGCCCAGCTGTTCTTGAGAAGAAGTCAAAAATGTGAAAAGTTGACAGACAGACAGACAGACAGACGGACAACGGACAAAATGTGATCAGAAAAGCTCACCTGAGCTGAAAGCTTTACATAGAAATATATAGGAAAAATCTTTGAAAATCTTCTTCTCAAGAACCACTGGGCCAGAAAAGCTGAAAATCATGTGGAAGCATCCTGGGGTAGGGTAGATTCTAAATTGTTCAAATCACGACCCCCGGGGGTAGGGCGGGGCCACAATGGGGAATCAAAGTTTTACATAGAAATATATTGGAAAAATCTTTGAAAATCTTCTCAAGAACCACTGGGCCAGAAAAGCTGAAACTTATGTGGAAGCATTCTAGGGTAGTGTAGATTCTAAATTGTTCAATTCATGACCCCCAGGGGTTGGGCGGGGCCACATTGGGGAATCAAAGTTTTACATAGAAATATATAGGAAAAATCTTTGAAAATCTTCTTCTCAAGAACCACTGGGCCAGAAAAGCTGAAACTTATGTGGAAGTATCCTGGGGTAGTGTAGATTCTTAATTGTACAAATCATGACCCCCGGGAATTGGGCGGGGCCACAATTAGGAATCAAAGTTTTACATAGAAATATATTGGAAAAATCTTTGAAAATCTTCTCAAGAACCACTGGGCCAGAAAAGCTGAAACTTATGTGGAAGCATTCTAGGGTAGTGTAGATTCTAAATTGTTCAAATCATGACCCCTGGGGGTTAGGCGGGGCCACATTGGGGAATCAAAGTTTTACATAGAAATATATAGGAAAAATTTTTGAAAATCTTCTTTTTAAGAACCACTGAGTCAGATAAGCTGAAACTTATGTGGAAGTATCCTGGGGTAGTGTAGATTCTAAATTGTTCAAATCATGACCCCCGGGGGTGGGGCGGGGCCACAATGGGGAATCAATGTTTTACATAGAAATATATAGGAAAAATCTTTGAAAATCTTCTCAAGAACCACTGGGCCAGAAAAGCTAAAACTTATGTGGAAGCATTCTAGGGTAGTGTAGATTCTAAATTGTTCAATTCATGACCCCCGGGGGTTGGGCGGGGCCACATTGGGGAATCAAAGTTTTACATAGAAATATATAGGAAAAATCTTTGAAAATCTTCTTTTTAAGAACCACTGAGTCAGATAAGCTGAAACTTATGTGGAAGCATCCTGGGGTAGTGTAGATTCTAAATTGTTCAAATCATGACCCCCGGGAGTAAGGCGGGGCCATGTTGGGGAATCAATGTTTTACATAGAAATAAATAGGAAAAATCTTTGAAAATCTTCTTCTCAAGAACCACTGGGCCAGAAAAGCTGAAACTTATGTGGAAGCATTCTAGGGTAGTGTAGATTCTAAATTGTTCAAATCATGACCCCCGGGGGTTGGGCAGGGCCACATTGGGGAATCAAAGTTTTACATAGAAATATATAGGAAAAATTTTTGAAAATCTTCTTCATAAGAACCACCGGGCCAGAAAAGATGAAACTTATGTGGAAGCATTCTGGGGTAGTGTAGATTCTAAATTGTTCCAATCATGACCCACGGGGGTTGGGCGGGGCCACACTGGGGAATCAAAGTTTTACATAGAAATATAGGAAAAATCTTTGAAAATCTTCTTCTCAAGAACCACTGGGACAGAAAAGCTGAAACTTATGTGGAAGCATTCTAGGGTAGTGTAGATTCTAATTGTTCAAATCATGACCCCCGGGGGTTGGGCGGGGCCACATTGGGGAATCAAAGTTTTACATAGAAAAATAAAGGAAAAATCTTTGAAAATCATCTTCTCAAGAACCACTAGGCCAGAAAAGCTGAAACTTATGTGGAAGCATACTGGGGTAGTGTAGATTCTAAATTGTTCAAATCATGACCCCCGGGGTTAAGGCGGGGCCACGATGGGAAATCAATGTTTTACATAGAAATATATAGGAAAAATTTTTGACAATCTTCTTTTTAAGAACCACTGGGCCAGAAAAGCTGAAACTTATGTGGAAGCATTCTGGGGTAGTGTAGATTCTAAATTGTTCAAATCATGACCCCCGGGGGTTGGGCAGGGCCACAAGGGGGAATCAATGTTTTACATAGAAATATATAGAAAAAATCTTTGAAAAATCTTCTCAAGAACCACTGGGCCAGAAAAGCTGAAACTTGTGTGGAAGCATACTGGGGTAGTGTAGATTTCAAATTGTTTAAATTATGATCAGTGGGGTAGCAGACCAAAACTGTAGGAGGAGTAGCATTTTGAAAGAATTTCACAGAAATTTCTATTTTTAGTAACCAAGGCAACGCCGTTCATCGAAATCAAAAATCGATAAATAGAATTATGTATCTTAGTGTAGTCTACTTGTGTGCCAAGTTATATTGAAATCAGACCAAAACTGTAGGAGGAGTAGCATTTTGAAAGAATTTCACAGAAATTTCTATTTTTAGTAATCAGGGCAACACCGTTCATCGAAATCAAAAACCAATTTACAGAATTATGTATCTTAGTGTAGTCTACTTGTGTGCCAAGTTATATTGAAATCAGACCAAAACTGTAGGAGGAGTAGCATTTTGAAAGAATTTCACAGAAATTTCTATTTTTAGTAATCAGGGCAACACCGTTCATCGAAATCAAAAACCAATATACAGAATTATGTATCTTAGTATAGTCTACTTGTGTGCCAAGTTAAAATGAAATCGGACCAAAACTGTAGGAGGAGTAGCATTTTGAAAGAATTTCACAGAAATTTCTATTTTTAGTAATCAGGGCAACACCGTTCATCGAAATCAAAAACCAATACACAGAATTATGTATCTAAGTATAGTCTACTTGTGTGCCACGTTATATTGAAATCAGACCAAAACTGTAGGAGGAGTAGCATTTTGAAAGAATTTCACAGAAATTTCTATTTTTAGTAATCAGGGCAACACCGTTCATCGAAATCAAAAACCAATATACAGAATTATGTATCTAAGTATAGTCTACTTGTGTGCCAAGTTATATTGAAATCAGACCAAAACTGTAGGAGGAGTAGCATTTTGAAAAAATTTCACAGAAATTTATATTTTTAGTAACCACGGCAACACCGTTTATCGAAATCAAAAACCGATAAATAGAATTATGTATCTTAGTGTAGTCTACTTGTGTGCCAAGTTATATTGAAATCTGGCCAAAACTGTAGGAGGAGTAGCATTTTGAAAAATTGTTTACAGACAGACAGACAGCTAGACAGACGGCCGGACGCCGGACGCATTACTATCGCATAAGCTCTTCTGGTCTCTGACCAGTAGAGCTAAAAAGTAACAATATACAAACCAGTGTAGTGTGTTGTCTATTTGCCCTAAGTCATATGCCAACAAGGCTGCCACTGGCTCATTGATTGTCCGTAATACACTGAATCCTGCCTGAGAAGCACACTCCCTGTAAAACAAACAAAGCTACATAAAAACCAATCACTGATTTAACAAACGCACCACTATGCAGAGCATCCCCTTGTGGCAGGAACTTCATCCCTAATAGCAATGGCACCACTTGATGACAAGTTTTTCAAAAGGAATGTTTAACAAGATACAATCATCTACCTAGTAATTATTAAGGACACCCAGTATTACTATATAAAGTTTAAAATAAGGTTAAGAAAATAAAATGTATCCCAACACTAATTAAAGTTTAAGGTCAGATGATACGTTCTTCAGACAACTGTTTTGTATATCTTTTGTAATGTAGAAAAAATACTTTACATTTTAATTATGTTGTGATTTCTAAACTGATTTCTAATTGACCTTAAAAATTTACAATTCTCAAATTTTTGATCTGGCAATTTATGTTATTTCCAAAAGGATTATATACTGTAAATTCCTAATTTTTCGCGAGTACTTATTATTGCGAATGGGCTCTTCAACGGCAAATCGCGAGAATAATGATTCACGAATGGAGGATTGATAAAGAGATTTTACATGGATTTCAGCACCATAAAAATAAAGGCGAGTATTTTGATATCGTGTGTGATGCTTCTCGCGAAATTAAGCGATAATTAATTCCACGCGTATATTTAGGAATCTAGAGTAGGCAACACTATTCTCTTGTATCTTGCAAAAATGCCTGCTGAGGTACCTCAATTTTTGAGAGTTAATTTGTAAAAGAAGCATTACTTCAATGACAAAATCTTGGAAAAAAAATATACATTTTTCAGGATGGAATCTTTATCTTTTGCGATTCTAAAACATAATGTAAACTATGTGACATTCAACCTTACCCAAACGCTTTCCTTTGCTCTACAGAAAACTGTGAAGGCACAGCCAGAACTGAGTCGTGTATATCCCCATCGCCATGACTACTGGCAGTCTCTGTAAACAAAAGACAATGTGTCACATTTCATTTGTGAGCTTTATAATTCTTAAGCTAATTAACTTCAATTCCTAGTCCTTAAAAACTTATCTGTTCAAAGTGACATATTTTACTTGAACAATAAAATGCTTTGTTTGGTTGTTAGTATGGGAATTTACAGGAAGTTGACATCAAAAGTGAACAAAAATGAATCCCACCATATGGCATGCCTCAGAGGTTGTATTAAAATTTCAATCATCTGCAATGAGTAGTTGCTGAGAAAACTGTGACAAAAATTTGTAATGCATGAAACAGACAGATGCATGGATAAACAGCAAGTTGACAGTGGATTTAAATAAAAATATTTCCCACAATATGGCATGCCTCAGAAAAGATTGTGTTAAAATTTCAAGCATCTGCAATGAGTAGTTGCTGAGAAAACTGTCACGAAATTTGTTATATATGAAACATACAAACCGAAGGATAAACAGAAAGTTGACATTGGATTTGATTAATAAGAGGCATATGGGCCACATCGCTCACTTGAGCACATGGGATAGTTAAACAAGAGGCCCACAGGCCTTATAGGTCACCTGAGTATAGTGTAACAACTTTCAAACAATTAAATTTGGTTCGTGTTTTAAACCAGAGCCATGAAATTCACAATTCACAATTTTGAAAGAGGCACCATTGCTTATCATAATTATTAACTTAGCATGCTTACTCTATTTACTTAATACCCAGAGGTAGATCAGAGTAACAAAGAGAAACTGCACTTCCACTTTATACCCAGTTGTGCACCACTCCCCAAAGGAACCACTGACCCAGGGTCCACAAATTTCAAAATTTTGCAAATTTTATCATAAAATGGTTGATTAATACCAAAGAGCAGATTTCAAAGCATTAATTTATTTTCAGACTATGTAACCCCCCCCCCCCCCCCCCCCCCCCCCCGACCCAGGGAGCATAATAAAACACTAGATGCTAATTGCACCTTTCTTCATGTTCATTATAAATATATATACTTGGATCATTGGCATAAAACCCAGAAGCAAAGGAAAATATTTTCAAAGAATAAATGCATTTTCACTATATAATCATCTTCGCTAGCCAAGGGTTTCTGATACGCTACTCTCCTCATAAACCCTTGGCATACGGTGAAGTCAAAAGACGGGATTGTTTTCCGTCACGTGATCTCGAATCTATTAGGTACGCACAGATTGCGTCATCGCCACAAATAAAGACACGTGTTAAAAAAACATTAAATCAAAGTTTTTTCAAGAATAATTAAGAAGCAATAATTGAGTTATGTTTATTCATTATTTATAGAACAAATCTGAAGCTTCAATATAGATTATTTAGAAGATATTGGATGACACCATGGCTATTCATAGATTTGAATGTTATCTTACCATGCTTACGGATCGTTGTTTACTTGCGTTTTTCATTTCCGAGAATAAAGAGTGAAGATGTATCCCGAACGCAAATATCGTCATTTACAAAAAACAATTGCTGATTGGTCGACCTGGGTGTACTAAAATCCAATCAGAACTCTGGAAAAAAATCCCCATTTCTATGAACACCGTAGGCCAAGGGTTTATGAGGAGAGTAGCGTATCAGAAACCCTTGGCTAGCGAAGATGCTATATAATCAATAGAGCCCCACCCTAACACCAGAACCCCTGACCCTGGGGCCATAAAATTCACAATTTTGGAAGTGGCACTCTTGCTCATCATAACTATGTGCTTAGTTAATTTACTATGTGCTTAGTTAATTTATCCTAATACCCAGAAGCAGAGAAGAAGATTTTCAAAGAATAAACGCATTTTAACTATATAATCTATAGAGCCCTGCCCTAACACCAGAACCCCTGACTCTGGGGCCATAAAATTCACAAATCTGGAAGAGGCACTCTTGCTCATCATAACTATGTACTTAGTTTATTTAATACCCAGGAGCAGAGAAGAAGATTTTCAAAGAAATAATACATTTTCACTATATAATCTATATAGCCCCGCCCTAGCACTAGAACCCCTGACCCTGGGGCCATGAATTTCACAATTTTGGTAGAGGACTCAATGCTTATTACATTCATGCCAACAGTTTGCCTGCTTGATGTCCTTGAGTAAAGAAGAAGATTTTTAAAGATTGCAATAATTTTAGTGGTTTTGGCCCCACCTCTCAGGCCACAGGGGGGCGGGGACCATGAAATTCACAATTTTTGTTCCCCTTCACCCATAGAAGCTGTATACCAAATTTGGTTGAAATTGGTTCAGTGGTTTCAGAGAAGAAGCTGAAAATGTTCAAATTTTGACACACGACGCACGACGGACAAAAACAGATAGCAATAGGTCACCTGAGTAACTAAGGTGACCTAAAAACACAAATTGGCTCAGTATTGAAAAGAGAATGTCACTATATCAATAAAGCATACAGGTATAATTTTGCCATACTAGAGAAGAAAAGTTATAAAGATTTTCCCTATATATTTCTATGTAAAGATTTGAATGCCAATCATGGCCCCCGCCTTACTCCCTTGGGTCGTGATATGAACAAACTTGAATTAACTCCAACTGAGGATGTTTCCATATTAATATCACCAATCATAGCTTTGCTGATCTTGAGAAAATTTTAAAAAGATTTCTCCTATATACTCCTATGTTAAACTTCCACTAGCCATTTTGGCCCCACCTTATCCTCAGGGTTCATGATTTGAACAAACTTGAATATACACTACCTGAGGATGATTCCACATGAGTTTCATTTTTTCTGGCCCAGTGTGAAAATGTGAAAAGTTTACAGACAGTCAGACGGACGGACAGACGGACTACAGACAAAATGTGATTAGAAAAGCTCACTTGAGCTTTCAGCTCAGGTGAGCTATAAAGTGTTTAAAAAATACTTAATTACAATTTTAAAAATATTTAATGGTTTATATTGCATTATTGTGGACCCTGATTAATACATGCATGTTGCAGAGAAACAGCTCACTATATTACCTTTCATTTGTTTGTAAATAGCTGTTGCCACATCCACTGGTGTTGCATTAATCATTTCTCCTTTGAAATTGACCAGGTAGACCAGCTGTCCATTCTTATTCTCAATCTAAAAGAACGCAAGCTATTGAGTAATTCAGAAAATTTGTATCCAAGCTTAGAGTTATAACATTTCAAAAACTTGCAGAAATTAAAAGTATTATGTGAAAACAATACATGCATTATACATTTCTGAACTTGACTTTGGGGTTTTAAGGCCATAGGGAGTTGCGATAAAATATTTCATTGCAAAGTCTCCAGGCATTTTTAGGATACACATGTAGTTTGGAAAATAAGTATTACACACAGAGAAATTGTATGAATTTATGACCTGGAACTCCGATCTTTTAATCTCAAAATTGACAGGGGTCATCTCTAGGTCATAGAGAGTTGTGATATAACATTTCACTGCAAAAGCTCAAAGGCCTCACAAGATGTTGTCAGACAGACCCAAATTATTATTCACATATTTTGGTAAAAACAGAGGACAAAAACTAATACCCCTTCTTGAGTGAAACTAATTAAATTTGACAGCTTGTGGACCAATTCAAATAAAGAGAGTTACTAATGAGAGTACAGGAGACTTTCTCTTGATCTACCTTCACAGGTGATTTCTGGACATAATCCTGGGTGACTGGATCGTCCCATGATCTTCCCAATACACACTTGACAAAACTAATGGTATTCTGTGTGTTCCTTATACTCCCTTGCTTTGCTGCAACTCCAACAGCCTGAATGATAAAACAAACTGAGGGTGTTTAAAAACTAATGGATAAGTATCTGCTGGTGCTGGAATGGAGACTGGGCCTGTAGAGATTGTGTAAGGGTGTGTGTGTGAGAGGGTGTGTGTGTGTGTGTGTGTGGTTTCCAAGGATGTCTGCTGTTCATTTTTTCTTTGAAACTGCATATATCTAGTTATAAGACTGTAATCTCTGTATAAAAGTTTTATGAAGCTAAAATGTTTTTTCTTATAGGCATCAAATTTTAGGGATTAATTCTTTACGCACCACTTATCATTTTCAATATCCTGATTCTTAAGGGGGCTCTCTACGTCACAACATGGCGTACTTCAGTTGAAACGCAACTTTGGTCCCAAATGATCTGATTCAAATTCACTTAACACCAATAAATCACTGAGTATAACACAACATGTGATATTGTGGCTGGAATGTACATTGTATCAACTCAATTAATACAATTTATTGCTTAATACATATCCTTTCTTTAAAAATGAATTGTTTGTCAATTTATTCAATTTCTACTTATTTAATTATTAAATAATATACTTACAAACTTATATAAGATTTTTAGGTGAGAAAAAAAGATATAAAAACATGGCTTGTCCATCATGTTTGTCCATATGCTAATTCATCATTACATGTCAAAAAGCCATACACTCTGAAATTTCTTTTTTCTTCAATAAACATACATGTATATGCTTTCCAGCAAAATATGTCCCCCAAAAATGCAAATTTGATAATATAAGGCATATGTATTATCTCCCCTTTGACTAGAGGATACTCTGTTTACGATTTGTATACACCCGAATGAATGGTTATACCCCGTGAAATTTAAACTCTTCATGAAATCACCAAAACGTTTCGACAGTAAGTGGAATTTTGCATGACCCAAACGTTTGATCAACATTGATTATTAGCTGTTTGTATGGGAAACGTGCAGGTTTTAGAGGAAGTGTGAATTTAGTTATAGGAATTTTTTTTTACCCGCTTTTGGTCATTTACCATGTTTACATGTTTTGTTATATCTAGTACTGGATAACACATGCAGGTTGGATAAAAACGGTAAGTAAATCTACCTTTCTCAATACACTGAATTCCCTAAATACATGTCTTTGTCATTGACTGGAAACGTGATGGTTTTCGCTTAAACTCATTTGAAAAATAATACATGTACAATACGAATTCGAACTTCTTTCAATGTCCTTGCTTGACATTTTTTCAATACTTGTGCAGAGTTTATTTGAAGTTTATACAAAAACAGTACCAAGATAGTTTAGCCCACTCTTGAAGCGGATCTTTCACACCTGAATTTTTGTGATGTTTGAAATTTTTCACAGTTTTTCAATTTTGTTCAATTTCTTTTTTCCATTGTTTTTATAACCCTTTGATATTATATATCTTTTCAGATATTGGAGGAGATCCAACCAGCTATTCTCAAGAAAATGCTGTTTTAGGTTTTCTTTTGTCAATTTTTGTAAATTTAAATAAAAATTATGCTGATTTTATCTTTAACTTTGTTGATTATTATTTCAATATTTTATAACATTAAACTTTGAAGAGAAATTTAACGAACTGGGCTTTTAAAAATGTAGAAAGGAGGGGTTTTAACAAAATAAATAAACTATTTTAAATATCTCTAAAAAAATAAATTGAAATACCTTGGAACCTTATTTTAATGGATGTTGAGCCTGTTATTAGAAACAAATGCATGCAACAAAAATCAGTTATACTTCATAGGTGTAGAGATCCTCCTTAATTGCATTTTTGATAAATGAACAAAACATGCAAGTCCTCATCAATTTATGAAATTATGTCAAATTAATCATAGATGTTTGATTTTTGGATTATCTTTAAACAATGTGGGTCAATAGATTTGACTTCTTTAAGAACATGTTGATATATTGCTTAAACTTCAAAGTTGTGCAAACACGGTCTGCAGAACTATTCATAAAGCAGTGTGCAGTCATAATATAAGTGTGACTTTGCACATTGCACTAATAGTTTGTTTTTTTTTCTCTCAGTAACCTCAAACCCACAATCCTTTGTTAATATATTGTATTTCACTGCAAACTACATTCTCATGGTATTAACAATGAAAGTTGATAAATAGTAAATAAAACACTCTTTTTTGAAAAACAAGAGGCCCATGGGCCACATCGCTCACCTGAATAACTTGGGTGATGCAGATCTTTTTTAAAGATTTGTTCTATATATTTTTATGTAAAACCCTATTGTGGCCCAGCCCTACCCCCGGGGGTCATGATTTTAACAATTTAATATTTACACTACCAAAGGATGCTCCCACATATGTTTCAGCTCTCCTGGCCCAGTGGTTCTTGAGAAGAAGATTTTTAAAGATTTGTTCTATATATTTCTATGTAAAACTTGGATTCCCTATTGTGGCCCCTCCCTACCCCTGGGGGTCATGATTTTAACAATTTAATATCTACACTACCCAAGGATGCTTCCACATAAGTTTCAGCTCTCCTGGCCCAGTGGTTCTTGAGAAGAAGATTTTTAAAGATTTGTTCTATATTTTTCTATGTAAAACTTGGATTCCCTATTGTGGCCCCGCCCTACCCTCGGGGGTCATGATTTTTACAATTTAATTACTACACTACCCAAGGATGCTCCCACACAAGTTTCAGCTCTCCTGGCCCAGTGGTTCTTGAGAAGAAGATTTTTAAAGATTTGTTCTATATATTTCTATGTAAAACTTGGATTCCCTATTGTGGCCCCGCCCTACCCCCGGGGGTCATGATTTTTACAATTTAATATCTACACTACCCCAGAATGTGTCCACATAAATTTCAGCTTTTCTGGCCCAGTGGTTCTTCAGAAGAAGATTTTTTAATGACCCCACCCTATTTTCGTATTTTCTTGATTATCTCCCCTTGGAAGGGGTCTTGGCCCTTGATTTTTACAATTTAAATTCCCCTTCACCCAAGGATGCTTTGTACCAAGTCTGGTTAAAATTGGCCCAGTGGTTCTTGAGAAGAAGTTGAAAATGTGAAAAGTTTACAGACGGACGGACGGACAGACAGACGGACGGACCCACGAAATGCAGGTTATGTGATTGACAAATTTATGTGACTTTTTCCAAATTTATGTGACTTTTTCCAAAAAAATT
Organism: Saccostrea cuccullata; assembly: GCF_032062105.1. NCBI lineage: Eukaryota > Metazoa > Mollusca > Bivalvia > Ostreida > Ostreidae > Saccostrea > Saccostrea cuccullata. Next base: position 103,849 of record NW_026928637.1, on the reverse strand, counting down.
ATGTGGCGCAAAACATGATACATGGGGTAAGGGAGGTAAATCTCAAAACCTTTTGACGGACGTCCATATACGGACAATATTGTCCGTATTTTTTTATGTGACACTTCTTTAGAGTGATTTTTAAGTCACATAACACTCATTTCTGCTAAAAAAAATCAAATTTGTATGTGACAGTCACATAAAACAAAAGAGTCACATAAATCTTAAATGGGCACAAAAACTGTCACTTAACCATTATTTCGTGAGAACGGACGGACGGACGGACGGACGACGGACACCGGGTGATCAGAAAAGCTCACTTGAGCTTTCAGCTCAGGTGAGCTAAAAAAATACTGTTCCAACTGTTTTGAGATCTTTATATTAAAATAAAAACACTGTTTTGTGATGCAACTTACACACTATGCCATGTGACACTAGAGTCAATGTATACCTATGTATCTCTGAATGTATTTCAATGCAGAAAATATGCCTGGCTATAGTATGACTATGAACATATCTGTACAGCACTTAGAAGAATATTGAAGCACCGACTTTTACAGTTGATGGTTACTTTGACATTTGACATGTATGAAGGTAGAGAATTGATTACAGACAAGATAACCTTTATAGTGGTCAGAGGTAGTGACCCTAATGTTGTTAGTGGTATTTTTGATTGTGAAGGCCGGGCATTGTGGGTATGTTAGTTCTCATTTTACTTTAAGGACAACTAATTTGTGCTTTTAAATAACAAGTTTTTTTCCATTTAAATAAATGTTAAGCTACATATTTATACTATAAAGAGCTTCCGTACATTATTCTGGTGTAAAAGTAATTAAGCTATCAATTGTAAAGATCAGCACTCCTCGCAAAAGTCCATCAATAGAAACCTAAGAAAGTTGGCAGTTAAAATGCCAAGTTTATAAGAGAAAGGGAAACTTAAATCATCGTTATAACAAATTATCTCTACATATTACGGTTTGGTTCCTTCAATTAAACTCTCAGAAATGAATTATTTTGGCAAACACTTCATTTTATCAGATAAAATGTTCATCTAAATATTACCTGGTCAAGATCTGTATAAGCTACTATACACGGTGTTGTCCGGTCACCAAGATCATTGGCCACCACATCTGTTTTTCCGTCCTACGAAGCACAATATAAAGTATGTAATATGTTTATGATTCACCTGTTTCATTGATTCCGAATTTCCTCAGTTACTAATTGTGATAAACCATTATTTTATGAAGTATCTTTCGTTTCAACATTTAAAAACAAACTTATTTAAGCATAAATATCAATTTGGTATTTTATATCTCTATAATATACACTAACTATTGAACTGTACCTTGTAAACAGCAAGACATGCCGAAGTCGTGCCAAAATGCACTCCAAAGGCAGCCATATTTAATCACGCGAGATTTAAAAACATAAAGGTCTATTTATGGAAGGAGTGGCCCTCAGAAATACGAATACTCTTTTGATTTATTTAGTAATTTTGTTTTGAGTTTCATGGTATTAAATTTTTAATAATATTATTTTTTTTCTTTTAAAAAATGCACCCACTGATATTTGGATGCTAATTATTTCTATATATTTATCTATTTAATCCTGAAAAAAAATATTTCAGCTTTTGACTATATCTCTTTTATCATGGTCATTAAGTTACTCAACATAACCTTAACATAATTATTTTTTATCGCTACTATCATAAAACAGACTTCTCTGCACCTTTTGCATAAATTCCACGACTACAGTGGTTTTCTACACATTTTCGATGTAAATACATTTATTGCTGCAAATAGTTGCATCATCCCTGACCAATCACAAACTGACAAATGTACATGTGATTCCTGATCCACGTTTGTTTTGCCGGTAAACATTTCACAAGCAGACAGCCTTGTGTTCTAGTTTTATTTCTCTCCGTTGCTTTATCTTGTTACCAGAGACGGACAAACAATCAACGAACACTGGAAATTTACTTACAATGTATTTGAAATCGTTTCCAGTTTTGCTGTGTATATTTTATGTGACTGTTGTATGCTCAGCAAAGAAACCTGTCACAAAGGAGAACTGTGAAGGTAGTGTACTATATTAGTAAGAATTTCCGTAGTTGTGGGAGAGTACAAAATTTATATGTCTGTAAAAGAGACGTGTATTTATTCATCATACATGCATTACATTTGTCAGTAAAGGTAAGAGCTAGAGTCAGTTGTGTCTGTATCCTAATGGATTCGAACCCAGAACCCCTGGGATCTTCTGATGATCAGACTGAACGGTTGCCTAATCCACAAAGATTGCATGCATATTACATATCTCATACCAAATAGTTTTAAGGTGAAAGACCCTATTTAATATACAATACATCCCACAAAATGTAAAAATTATAAAATCCTATAGATAAAGTTAAAATTATTCATTTTAATTTTAATATGTTTGTTATGCAAGATATATATCAAATATTATGTAATAAATATTTTTTTTTAAATTAAGAACGTTAGCCATTAAGATAATTTAAGATTTTTTTTTATTTTTGAGATTTTAGAGAAATTTAGAATTTAGAGATTGATTATATCCAAAAGCTTCAAAGCAACAATAATAATAAAAAATAGAAATTAATTAATTAAACTTATATGTTTCAAAGAGAACAAAAAAATAAATAAATTTCAAAATATGAAAATACTGAATTTATTTTTGAGATTTTAGACAAATTATGAATTTAGAAATATAAAAATTGAAATTCAAAGTTGAAAGCTAATAATAATAATTAAATTTTAAAAATGAAAATAATTACTTATATGTTAAAAGAGAACAAAAAGTAAATCAATGTCAAAATATGAAAATACTCATTACTGAAACCTGGAAAGAAATAGTAAATTAAAAGAATATATCAATTTTCAAATATATAGATATTTTATTTCAACAACTTTTTTATGTTCTTTTCTTAGAAATAAAATTAAGATGTTTTAAATATTTTTTTGTACATATGTTGTTTAAAATAATTTTTAAAAAAAAGTAAAGTAAAAAAAAAACTACACCACAAAATAAAATCATACATGTTAACCTATTGTGAAAATTGAAACGGTAGCATTGCTGTTATTTAATTATACCATATCGTTCATGTAATATACATGTTTATTATAAGCCTTAAATGAAATGACCTACAAAAATTTGAAAAGACTTTAAGTTTGATGAATTGACAAATTCAAATATTTTTCACCTCATTTTGCTTGGAAGCCTTGTGAAGAAGCTGATTTATAGAATTTAATTCAAAATATTCATTCAGTTTTTAAACAAAACAAATGATAAAATTTTAATCTAGATCTAAAACAAGTTCCTATCTTTCGTTATATAAATCTTTCCCGATGAGGATTAACATGGCTTGGTCAAAAATTGATATTGATAAAGTTGTGAGTTTCTGCAAAGAGGATGTCAAATGTTTTCATCTAATTCTAATATTACTGATTCATGGCAGGGATGTTGAAATTTATCTAACAATGTAATCACTGGTCTCTTGTGTTGTTGTCATTGTCAAATCCGTGCTCTTTTTACAAAAAAAGCGTTTGTATGATTCCGAGTCTAATCACGCGATATCTAGCGAGATTTTATAAGAGTGGCTTCAAAAATGGATACCCAAGCGAACCAAAAATACTTTAGACGAAGCTTTTGAAGAAAAGCGGTAGATTTCTGCATTAAATCGGTAGGCGGGAGATGGAATGAAAAAGCGGTAGACTCCCGCCTAAATCGGTATGATAAAATATAACGGATTTTTGAAATTTTAACTAAAAAAATCTCATGAAAATCTTTTATCATCTCCTAGCATAGGTATTTTATGTAATTTTACATTTCATTGCCAGTTGAATCTGTCGACTAAAAATTTCCATTGCCTCTCTGTTCAAACTAATCCCATCTTCACGCCAAATGTTTTTTATTTGAATTCATTAAACCCCTACAAGCCAATTTCCTCCGTAATTTATCTTTGTACTTTCCTGGATGGTTTCACTCATTTGCCTAAACAGCAACAAAAATGAATTATATCTTTTTCTCCCACTTGTTTTAAACCAGTCTTAAACCAAAAACCCAAAAATTTTTCGGTAATATAGAGATGCAGACAACCAAATTTGTGACCTCAAATATGGTAAGTATGTATAGTTTAGTGTTCATCAATTGATTTTCTTTTGTTAAATATAAGCAATGACACAGACTCCAGTAAGCTTTTCTGATTGAGCATATTGAATGGTAACAAGCATCCAAGTGTCATTTGGTACACTTTGATTTTTCTCTTTTTGTAAACATGTTTGAAGAAATCACTAAACTAATAATGTCTAAATCAGAACAAAACTGTTGAAGAGTAGAGCACCATAGTTGCCAACTCACCCGATTTCGTCGGGTCACACCCGATTTTTCAACCCGTAACCCGATTATTTTAATTCATGACCCGGCGGGTATATATAAATGCATATCACCCGATTCTTGCCCTGGGTATATGAATAAACCAACTAAGTAATGAATCTTCTAATAATTTCCAAAATTTCCGGATTTGGGTTTCTGTTAACAACTTCAGGATTTCTTTGCACTTTAACTTCCTGGTTACAACCCAAGCTTAGATCTACGTAAACAATGCCGATGGATTAATTATCTGTGCAGGTGTAAACAATTAACTGGGTGTTGTTTTGACAAATCAATGTTTGAAGTCAATTAAAATGGCTTCCGATAGAAAATCTTCTTCGTTATCAGGGCCAACAGGAACAAATTGAAATTAACAAACACATGTCTCTGATTGAACCAAGTGCTTGTAAAATTGTGAATTTTTTGAAACGATATTTATGAACATATCAATGAATCTTGGGAAATAAAAAATTCTTTCAAAATCTTCTTCTTTGCTGCAGGTATTAAATAAAATAACTAAGTGCATCAAAGACAGTGTAGGCCTAACTTCAAATTTAATAAAAAGATGTTGCAGTAGTTAATTTATTAAGAGAGAGGAAAAATAACTTCAAAATTGAACCTATGCTTTCAAATTTAGCAGAAACTGAAAAGGCTTTTCTTTTTTTTTTTAAATGCACATTTACTACAGGTCAATACTGAAATATGAAACCTTCAATTTTCATTTTTAATATGTAAATTAAAGCAAATTATGTTTAAAGTTTTTTGTCATAGTAAATTAAATCCCTTTTCAATAAAAGAATTCTCAATACACAAATACTTTGTATCTGTGTATATATAAGTACATATATTAATTGTATAAAATTTCATCATGGTAAATATGTCGTGTGTGTGGGATATTAAATAAACTAACTAAGTGCATAGTTACGCGTTATGGCCAGATTTTTTACTTTCCAAATCTGGTCATGACCAGATTTTTACATGCTGGAGGTTGGCAAGTATGTAGAGCACACCTTTGCCTGCATTTAATATCAACATGCACTGAATAAAAAGTGCAGCTATATACTAATGTTAATTGTCTTACTGCTATTAAGCATATTGTTATGATGAGCAAGATTAAATAAACTAACTAAGTGCATAGTTATGAAAAATTGTGATTCTTCTGGTTTGTGTGTGTGTGTGGAATTTTATGGGGGGGGGGGGGGGTGGGGCTCTGTTGATTATAATTAGGAAAAGTATGACAATGGGGGAAAGGGACATGGTGCTGAAAAAAGGCCTTAAAAAGTTGTGTGGACTTTAGATTTACAGTGCACTACAAATATAAATGCATTTATCTTTGGTATGGGTATTCAGGGGGTGATCATGAATAATTCATTTATTTCCTCATGAATTTTATTCATGAAATGTTCATTATGAACTTATTATTGGGCAGAAAATCAATAAACCAAGCTGATGTAGTGTATTTTTTAATGATGATCAATGGTGCCTCTTTCAAAATTGTGAATGCCATATAGCATCTGGCTTAAAACATGAATCAATTTAACTGATGTGGAAAAAAGGGTAACTGTTTTTTATTATCATCCAAACAGTTTTCCTGCTAAATGTCCAGGAGCTAAGAATAATTTTTAAAGATGTTATTTCATTATATCATTTATATGATGAACTTAATCCTCAACCCTGCCATCTTGAAGCATTTCTGTGGTGTATGGATTCAAAGGCTCATTTGAATTAGGAAGGGGGGGGGGGGCAGGAAGATATGTGGTCTATATATATATATATATAGAAAGCCCTAAGATATTCTGAGGAACTCAACTGCCAGCAGGGTTTGACATTAGTGTTGAATGATCGGGAAAATTTCACAATCGATAATCGGTCAAAATCGGAGAAGCTTAATCGATCAATGATCGATTTAATTGGTAATTAAAATTTCAAATACAAAATTCCATTTCTTTATAGCATTTATCATTTATGAAAAAACTAAAAAAAAAAATTCTAAGTTTATGCTAGAGACAACTTTTTGTCGTATAAGTAACAAAGAAACAAAAAAAAAAACATATTTGCTCATTAAAACTAAAAATGTTTGTCATGACATCAGATTTTGCATTCCCTAGTTAGAATAATCTAACTGTGTCTCGGCACAAGCCTCACCACAGTTAGAATACGTCCCATATACTTGCAATGTAGCAAATCGGAGCGGAGAATATAAAAGGATTTGCACTTGAAATAACTTCCAAATTAATCAAAACAAACATTTTTGAGATTGCTTATGCCTTTTACCCCCAAAAATAATCCTTATAAAGATGAAAATCCAATTAATGTTCTCAACGTTTTTCTCTCGCTTCAAATTTACCTGCCATGTTTTACATTCAGAACGTTTTAGATTGTCTGTAGTAAATGTACTGATTCCGAGTTATTGCCTGTTTCTTTTGCTACAGTACATTACGAGTACACGGAACAAATTCTATCGTAAAGCCGGGCCCGTAGGACAATATCATTTTAATGATAGAACATTCTATCTATGCATTCCCTGGATATGGGTAAATTTCTACTTGATTTTGGTTAACTTCGTCTTCAGACGCCATATTTGTTGACCTCCTTTTGTTTTACATGTATTGTTAATGCGTAAGTATTTATTTCGTTTAAATCGTTCAAGTTTATTTGGGCGACAATCGATTATGAAAAACGTAATCGATAATCGGAATCGAACACCAAAAACGATTGACAGTCGATCGTCGGCGACAATCGTTTCATCACTATTTGACATTAGGCACATCCGACTGACTGAGTCTAGTAAGATATGGGTCCAGTCGGGTAAAATGCCGATGTACTAGACCGACTGGTTGTGCAAGAAAAATAAAGGAACCTAGACATTTTTTAACAAATCATTTATTGTCCCTGAAAAAATAAAATAAAAAATTTTCTAACTGCATAGTAGAAAGAAAACTACATATGTTACAGACAGCTTACTGAAGTGCTATTTTTAAGAACAGTTCATTGTCGGCATTCATAAATACTCGGCCATTTTCCTAGAAGGAACAAAATAAGCTATTTATCGGTCCAAAAATTGCTAAGTAGTTACCATTATCATTTTCGAAAGATTCATGTTTACGACAAAGGTAAACGATGTAAATAGTATTAAAACTATAGTAATGAAATTATTTTTACTATACTTAAAGTCTCTGAACAGGTATCAATATTAATATTGCATGTATACAAGATTACTATATTAGCCACATGTATATGACCTAGTTTCTGTGTGAAATGTGTGCGGGAAAATGTCGATATTTAAATATGGATTATCATCATCTGCACAGAAATTAGAATTATCACTATTTTGTACTTTGAAATTATTTCTCAAGTTTGGTCAGGGCTAGTGGTTAAAGAGTCAGGGCTGGTAAAATTTTGCCAGAGTCTAGTATTCCAAAATCTTAATGTCAAACCCTAGCTGTGCCAGTTTTAAGTAACACAGGTGAGCTTTGCGGCCCAAGGGCCTCATATTAAATTGGTTAAGGAGAGGTTTATATTACCTCAGTTAAGTAAAATATTCATTGATCTTATGTTTTCTTGCATGAGTTTTTTCATGTGGAAAGCCAGTTAATATCAAGTTAAGATAGACATTGCTACAACTGAAGATCTAAACAAGTGCATGTCTTCAACTCTTAACTTTATTTTCATATGAATTGACTGAACCATTAATATTTTACATTTTAGACAAACAAATAGATTTAACAAAGGTGGTTTTGAAGAAGCTGAAGGTGAAGGACTTGAAGAAGATCTTGTCTGACTGGGGAGAGGACAACGCATGTAAGGGATGTGCTGAAAAAACAGACTTCATCAAAAAAGTGGAGGAACTAATGCCAAAATACGCACCGGAGGCAGCAAAGCTACGAGAAGAATTATAGACCAACATATCACATTCACACGAATTTACATCTTGTCCTGAATGAGTGTGATCAGATTATGTATTTATCAGTGTTTGCATGGAATTACTTTTTTTTCATTTAACATGAAGAATGGGAGAGATTGAGGAAATTTAACTCACTGTTTATTAAGAATATAGGGTGCAGAAGGTACATTTTCTGTATCAGTACTGATAATGAATATTCTCATTCCCATGGTAACTTATTATAACCTTCCACGACAGAAGTACAAAACCGTAGTCCTGATTAATTAAAACTGCAAATGTTAACAGACTTCATAATGCAGAAGCAAACTTAACACCTTTTTGTGCAAAGTGTGTTAACTTTAAACTTCGGAACAGTAGAAAAAAGGGACAAAATTTGAAATATTTGTTATACATGTATTATGTTCTATAGAATAAAGACAACGGAAAGCTTGTAGGTACAATCTATTTCTTTTTGCATGGTTTTACAAAATCTCGCATTTCAACATTGGGATAAATATACTGAAAAATTCTATTTGCTTGTCATTTTGGGAATTTTTACTTTTTTTTGGTGGGGGGTGGGGGGGGGGGGTCAATTTTCAGTACGGACAACTAAGGTCCTATTTACCCAAACAGCTTGCATTAGATACTAAAACTGTATGAAATATGCAAGTTTTTTTTTCTCTCTATTTGCTTTGTCCAATGGTTAGTTTTCTTTTATGTCTTCTGAGCAAAGCATATTAATTCACACTAAGTATTTGTAGGCAAAAAATAATTTGAGTATTTTTCAACTGATAGATACAAAAGTATGTTTCAACTTTTCACAGAAGTGATCTTTATGATTTTAGTGTGTGTATGTATAGAGCCAGTGTGGGTCCTGTTATGTAAGAATCTAGATGTGCGAGAAGTCTTGTTGAAAGAATTTATGAAAGAACAAATATTTGAGAGATGAGGAAAAAATGCATATTGTGAATTGTTATATGTCTTTGCGAAATTGTATTGTTATTTAAACTACAAGTATAGAATATGTTGATGTAAGTTGTAACATTTTTAGAGGCATAATGCTGCATTTTGAAAGGATTGTAACATCAATTTCATTGGATTTGTTATTAAATAAAGTAAAAAATGTCATTTGTTTTATAGAATTAATTTTGAAAGGACATAAATTATTAATAAATATTGTCAAATATTTACACTAGACTTAAGGAATTGATCTATACTGTTAAAAGTTTAAAACTGAAAGTTTTTTCAACAGAGGAACAGACAAGACAAACATGATGTCCCTCATTTTCCATCTTTTTGGGCATATCAATTAGTATAGTAAACGTTTTAATTCATGGAAGTATGGGTTGGAGGAAATGCAATTTTATCATGGAGACATGATAGAAAAGTTATTTTAAGCAATCCACAATACTTTTGGTATAATTGTACTTGAAGGATCACTTCCTCTGAAAAGCAAAAGGCCCATCAACCACAACAATCACCAGAGTAATTTTGGATATGCTTGTCTTCACAAGATTTCTGCCCATGTAATACCAGTTGTGATCCCACTGTACCCCTGGGTAAATGATTTGAACAATTTATAATCTACACTATCCAGAGATACTTCCATAAAAGTTGCAGCTTTTCTGGGGCAGTGGTTTTTGAGAAGGAATTTACAGATTTTCCCTTTATATCTGTCATAATGACTCCAAGGTCATAGGTCTCTATTCTTGATATTAAATGAAAGATCTTGTCTCAAGGATTAAATATGAGAAGTTTGAAAGCAATAGCCCTAATCCTTCGAAAGTTATGATCAAGGTTTGTTTTTTTAAAGTATGTCAAAGGTCAAAGGATCGAATTTCTTGGTATTGAAGGGTCTTCTCACAAGGATTACATATGTGAAGAATGAGAGCAATAACCCTTAGCATTAAAAAATTATGGCCAAGGTTAAAGTTTTCATAAGTATGGAAATCTATAGGGTCAAGGTCAAAAGGTAAAGGTTATTGGTATCTAATAAAAGGACATGCCACAAAAAATACATATGTAAAGTATGAAAGCCCTAGCCCTAACCCTTAAAAAGTTATGGCCAGGGTTACCAATTTTGAAAAGTAGGTCAAACTCCAAGGTCAAAGAGTCAAATTTGGTGGTACCCAAAGAAAGGTTTTGTCACAAGGATTAAATATGTAAAGTATGGATGCACTAGCCCTAACCCTTTGAAAGTTATGGACTAGGTTTGCTTTTTAAAAGTAGGTCAAACTCCAAGGTCAAGGTCAATATGTCAAAATTCTTGGTATCAAATGAAATGTTTTCTCACAAGGATTACCTATGTGAAGTATGAAAGTACAAGTTCTTGCTGTTCAAAAGTTATGGCCAAGGTTAACGTGTTTCACGAGTACAGAAATCTCTAAGGTCAAAAGGTCTAATTTGTTGGTATCCAATGGAAGGTCTTTTCACAAAGTATATACGAAAATTAGAAGTCCTGGTATCTGCTTTTGAAAAGATATGGCCGCAGTAAAAGTTTGGATATTTTGTGTAAAAGTGGATCAAACTCCAAGGTGAAGGTCAAAAGGTCAAATTTGGTGATATCCAAAGAAAGGTCTTCTCCTCACAAGGAATACACATGTGAAATATGAAAGTAATGTCTCCACTAAATCAAAAGTTATGGGCAAGGTTAAAGTTTTTGCGGACAGAGAGACAGACATACGGACGGACACAACAAAAACTATATATCCCCGAAACATCGTTTACGGGGGCATAAAAATTTAAAACAAGATGTGTTTGTGAAACACTGATGCCCCCGTATGGCAACATAGCAAAGTTTAAACTTTTCTTAAATGCAAATAAATTTAATGGTACCAAAAGTAGGGTATTCTCACTGGAAAACAATTGTGAAATTTGAAAGTAGGCCAATGTTAAAGTTTTTTCAATCAGTGCAAAATCTCCAAGGTCAAGCTCAAAGGGTCAAGGTAATCGGTATCCAATGAAAGATCTTTCATAGAATGCTTATGTAGATTAACCATTCAGAAGTTATGGCCAATGTTAAAATTTTTTTTGAAGTAGGTCAAACTCTAAGGTCAAGGTCAAAGGGACAAATTTTCTTGTTAGCAAAGTAAAGGTCTTGTCACAAGGATGAAATATCTAAAAGTTTTTAAAATTTATCAAGGTTTGCTTTTTTAAAGTAGGTCAAACTCAAAGGTCAAGGTCAAAGGGTAAAAGTTCTTGGTTTCCAATGAAGGGTCTTCTCACAAGGATTACATATATAAAGTATGAAAGCCCTATATCTTACCGTTCAAAAGTTATGGCCAAGGTTAAAGTTTTTTCATAAGTCTACAAGGTCAAGGTCAAAGGGTCAAGGTTGTTGGTATCCAATGAAAGGTCTTTCAACAAACATTACATATGTGAAGTATAAATGTCCTGGTGTCTAAAAAGATCTGGCCAAAGTAAAAGTTTAAAATTTTCATGTAAAAGTGGGTCAAACTCCAAGGTCAAGGTCAAAAGGTCAAATTTGGTGGTACAAAGAAAGGTCTTGTCACAAGGAATTATGAAATATGAAAGTCATAGCTCAACTAAATCAAAAGAGAGGCAAGAAAGTTTTTGCGGAGAGAGACAGAGAGACAGAGAGACGGACGGACACGACAAAAACTATATACCCCCGAAACTTCGTTTACGGGGGCATAAAAATAAAATTGACTCGGTAAACTTTATGTTGTGTTCCTCTTACTAGCGCATGCGTGGGGTGTTTGACTAATTTTTCGGCTTGGTTACCCATGCCCAATATATACCCGAGGCACTCTGATGAATTCCATGCAAAGGCGAAACAAGGCTGTTACAGATGCGCAGGGGAGACATTGAAGATAATGAGAGTTTCCGATTTTCACTTTTGGGGGGTATTGGATATGGGATATACATAAGTTTCAATATCTCATAAATTATACGACAAAATCAAATGGGAAAAAGAAGATATAAATTGAATTCACCTCAAAGGTGTGTACACACCGCGTTTCTTTTCCTTTCACATTTTGTCCGGCGGCAGTCTGACTTTCCGTCTGTCTGTAAACTTTTCACATTTTTGACTTCTTCTCAAGAACCACTGGGCTAATTTCAACCAAACTTGACACAAGCATTCTTGAGTGAAGACGATTTTAGTTTAATGGACAAATGAAGCGTCATGCCCTCATTCAAGGGGAAATAATTCAGAAATAGTGAAAATTTTAGTGGCAAGTTTTGAACACATTCTTCTCTCTCAAGAACTACTTTGCCAGGAAAGATGAAGCTTATGGAGGAAACATCCTCAAGTAGTGTAGATTTGAGTATGTTCAAATCATGACCCCGGGAGTAGGGCGGATCAAAGTTTAACAAAGAAATAAAAAGGGAAATTCTTTAAAAATCTTCTTCTCAAGAATAAGTCATGATTAGTCATATTTCAATAAGGAAGCATCGTCGGGTAGTGTAGATTTAAATAATGACCCCCCCCCCCCCCACCTCAATGGCCAATCAAAGTTTTACATAGTAATTTATAGGGAAAAAATTTCAAAGACAACAAAGCCATGATGGTCATATTTTAGTTAGGCAAGGAGGGGGGGGGGGCACAATGTAATTTCAAATGTATAGACAATAAAGCCAAAGGTAGTCATAGAAATATGCAAGCATCCTTAGTTAGTGTAGATTCAAGTTTGTTCAAATCATATGCTCTTTCCTTTAAGGATTGGTTAGGACGATTTTTGGGTTTAAACTTTTTAGAAATAAACTGATTTCTGCTGTTTCCTAGCCATAGTGCTCAGGTGAGCGAGGTGACCCTACTTTTTAATGTTTAAATCGATAAAAAAAACTAGCCATAATTGTAACGGGGACCGTTAACGATGTTCCTCAAACTCTCCCCAACTCCATTTGTAGTCATTTCCTTTAAAAGTCATTAAAAGGCAATCAAGTTTACGCATTACACGTGCAGTACGCACGTGTACACGTGCAATACGCACGTGTATCTATTTGCTGGGTGGCCATTTCATCTCGCATATACCATAATTGCATCCGAGTATAAAACATTTCTTAAAAAATATAAAAGTTACGGCTATGTCAAATACTAGTATATTCGTCATTTAGAAATGGTACGTATGCACACGTGCATACATGTACAGGATGAAAAAAAGTTACGACTATGTCAAGTATATTTCTCAATTCACGCTATGGTCATTTCATTTCAACATTTACATGTTGGTGATGACATCACTACCCGCCAGAGTCATCAATGACAGTCTCACATGTTGATGATGACATCACTACCCGCCAAAGTCACCAATGGCAGTCTCACATGTTGGTGAAAACATCACTACCCACCAGAGTCACCAATGGCAGTCTCACATGTTGGTGATGACATCACTACCCGCCAGAGTCACCAATGGCAGTTCTACATGTTGTTGATGACATCACCACCCGCCAGAGTCATCAATGACAGTCTCACATGTTGGTGATGACATCACTACCCGCCAGAGTCACCGATGACAGTCTCACATGTTGGTGATAACATCACTACCCACCAGAGTCACCGATGGCAGTCTCACATGTTGGTGATGACATCACCACCCGCCAGAGTCACCGATGACAGTCTCACATGTTGATGACATCACTACCCACCAGAGTCACCAATGGCAGTCTCACATGTTGCTGATGACATCACTACCCGCCAGAGTCGATCACCGATGACAGTCTCACATGTTGGTAATGACATCACTACCCGCCAGAGTCACCAATGGCAGTTCTACATGTTGTTGATGACATCACTACCCGCCAGAGTCATCAATGACAGTTCCACATGTTGGTGATGACATCACTACCCGGCAGAGTCACCAATGGCAGTTCCACATGTTGTTGATGACATCACTACCCGCCAGAGTCACCAATGGCAGTCTCACATGTTGGTGATAACATCACTACCCGCCAGAGTCACCAATGGCAGTCTCACATGTTGGTGATAACATCACTACCCGCCAGAGTCACCAATGGCAGTCTCACATGTTGGTGATGACATCACTACCCGCCAGAGTCACAATGGCAGTTCCACATGTTGTTGATGACATCACTACCCACAAGATTCACCAATGGCAGTCCCACATGTTGTTGATGACATCACTACCCGCCAGAGTCACCAATGACAGTCTCACATGTTGTTGATGACATCACTATCCACCAGAGCCACCGATGGCAGTCTCACATGTTGGTAATGACATCACTACCCGCCAGAGTTACCAATGGCAGTTCTACATGTTGTTGATGACATCACTACCCGCCAGAGTCATCAATGTCAGTTCCACATGTTGGTGATGACATCACTACCCGCCAGAGTCACCAATGGCAGTCTCACATGTTAGTGATAACATCACTACCCGCCAGAGTCACCAATGGCAGTCTCACATGTTGGTGATGACATCACTACCCGCCAGAGTCACCAATGGCAGTTCCACATGTTGTTGATGACATCACTACCCACAAGATTCACCAATGGCAGTCCCACATGTTGGTGATGACATCACTACCCGCCAGAGTCACTAATGACAGTCTCACATGTTGTTGACATCACTACCCACAAGATTCACCAATGGCAGTCCCACATGTTGGTGATGACATCACTACCCGCCAGAGTCACCAATGACAGTCTCACATGTTGTTGATGACATCACTACGCACCAGAGCCACCGATGGCAGTCTCACATGTTGGTAATGACATCACTACCCGCCAGAGTCACCAATGGCAGTTCCACATGTTGTTGATGACATCACTACCCACAAGATTCACCAATGGCAGTCCCACATGTTGTTGATGACATCACTACCCACCAGAGTCACCAATGGCAGTTCCACATGTTGTTGATGACATCACTACGCACCAGAGTCACCAATGGCAGTCTCACATGTTGGTGATAACATCACTACCCGCCAGAGTCACCAATGGCAGTCTCACATGTTGTTGATGACATCATTACCCACCAGAGTCACCAATGGCTGTCTCACATGTTGGTGATGACATAACTACCTGCCAGAGTCACCAATGACAGTCTCACATGTTGTTGATGACATCACTACCTGCCAGAGTCACCAATGACAGTCTCACATGTTGTTGATGACATCACTACCCACCAGAGTCACCAATGACAGTCTCACATTTGGCAACTTTTCTTTTTTCCCTTTTTTTTGCTTGTCAACTTTTTCAGGTAAGTAAAAGAATTTTTGTTCAGGTAAGTAAATTTTTTTTTCTCTGTCTGATCCTTCCACTTTCAAGAACGATGCTACGTGGCTGAAGTATGCCATCAGAAATTACAGTATGTCATCGCGTTCCTCTTTTGGAATTACAAGTACATCAAGGCAATACCTATTATATAACACAGACGTTTATCGTTTTTGAATTTTGAAAAGGGAGGAGATAGAAAACAAAATGTGTTTGAGAAACACTGATGCACCATTCTGATGAAGGTAAATTTATCTCAAGTCAAACTCTAGGTCAAGAGATGGAAAATGTAAATGTTACTTAAAAAAGGACTTGTCTCAATAATTATACTCGTAAAACATGAAAGCCCAAGCACCAAATAAAAATGCACAGATATGTTAAGTAATAAAACCTTAGCACCATCTGTACAAAAGTTATGGCCAAGGTTAAGTTTTCAAAGGTAGGTAAATCTCAATTCGACAAGGTTAAATGATTGTTGGTATCCAAATGAAGGTCTTGTCTAAATGAGTTCAACTGTTATATATGAAGGCCTCAAAAGTTATGGCCAATGTTAGAGTTTAAGTTTTTTGGCAAAAGTAGCTCCAACTCCAAGGAAAATTTAATTGTAACTTTGTACTCGAAAGAAGGTCTACAAAAAGGAACACACATGTAAATTATGAAAGCTATGGCTCTAAGTATTTAAAAGTTATGGGCAGGGTTATAGTTTTTGAGAATAAACAGACAGACAGAAGGAGGGACAAGAACTATATATCCCCCAATCTTCAAATACGGGGCACAAAAATTCCGCCTTGTTCATCCATCTTTTAAGTGATGCGTTGAAATTGTTCTAGTTATGGTTGAAATATGAATACATGTGTGTGTAAGGAAATTGTCATTGGTTTTTCCTCCTTGAAGTAATACGTATCGAGAATATTTTTATTGTTTATAAACACATTGTATCACTGCTTTGAAGAGATGAAGTCTTGAATTCAATAATTAAATCTCTTTCGTCCAAAATGACCAGTTGCTTTTCTGGTTAAATTGGTCCCAGAAACTTTTTTTGTAGTAAAAAAAATCACAAATAGACCAAATCTAGATGACAGAGAGATGGTTTTTTAAGCTTCCTATACGTTTGTTTGACATACTGTTCTTAATAGTAATGATCACTAGCATGTCTGTCCTACCTTTTCTAAGTTTTTGAATCAGGTCCATTTCCAAGTAAATTTATAAACCATACATTGACTTTACTTGCATGGACGATATTTCAGTACCTCTAAGGATACTCACTACCAAGTTTGCTTTGGATGCAAGATTTGACCTATATTTTCCATAAGAGTCATTTTTAGTCATATTTTGACCAAATAAGCATGGATGATGTATCTAGAGATAGACTCTTCGAGACCAGCTTCATATGCTGAATCTGACCTATAACTGCATTAGAAGTCTATCTCTAGACGAATCATCAATGCAAGTTTGCTTCAGGTAGGACATATAGTTACTTGGGAATGGTGCTCCTCGAAAACTTTAACCTGGTCACTCATCTGGAAATGTAAGTCACATCCAGCATCCGAAGCAAGTGTGATAGTGTCATTTCTAGATGCATCATCCATGCAAGTTTGGTCCGGGTAGGGCTTATAGCTACTTGGGAATGGACCTTCTCCAAAAACTTTAAGCTGGTCAATCATCTAGAAAATGTAGGTCAGATCCAGCATCCGAAGCAAATGTGATAATGATAATACCTGGATGCTTACGTGTAATACTGATCAAAGTAGGGCTCATAGTTGACTTATGGGAATGGAATTGCTCCAGAAACTTATACCGGGACGGGCGTGTTAAAGCCAACGCCGGGGGTATACTAACTTAGTAAAAGTTCATCTGATTTCGTCGAATAGAGCTGAATATATTTCTTTTGGAGGGTCATAAGGTTTAAATCAACAATTTATATCATTGAATAGAGGGATAAGAAACCTTAATTGTTATAATCCCCGCCTGAAAAGTGGGAGGGTATGCTGTAATCGGTATGTCGGGTATACTGTAATCGGTATGTCCGTCCGTCCGTCTGTCTGTTACGCTTTGGGGTACCCATCTCTTATCCGCAACTCCTCTTACACCACTGAGTGAAATGTAATGAAACTTTCATAGAATCTAGAATCTTTATTACATATTGCCATCGTGCACCTCGTATTTTATTTTTTTTGATCCGACACATATTATGGGTTTCCCGGCCACAGCAAAACATGGACTTTGGCCATTATAATAATATGGGAGGCGGGGGGGGTATCATTTCGTGAGCTCATTGCTCACAGTACCTCTAGTTTGGTCTAAAAGATACAACAACACAATATTTTTTAAGTTTTCACAATTGTATTGCTTACAGCTACTCCTCTAGAACACAAGAATTCAACACTACCCTACTGTCTATACATAGCATTATTTGAACACATACAGTGGGTGATGCATAAACTCAGCAGAAAAATTACAATTTCATTTAAATATTTCACATTTTTTTTCCTTAATTGATGATTAGCGATAACTAACCGCAGATTTAACAGAATCACCCTCTGATTTCCCGCCAGAGACAACAGGCTCATTGGCCTTCACGGTCACCTGAGTGTAACAACACGAGCTCTTCAGTGATCTTTCTGTAGGGCCGTAAATCGACCACCTAAAATATTTATATATATAATGTGTTCTATCTCTGAAAGTCTAGAATTAAACCTCTGTAACGATACGCGTGTATTCGAATAAAATTTACAACTGGAATGTCCAAAGTTCTTTGGAGGATCTACGTGTATATTGACATTTGAACCGTTGCTTGGAGAAATATGAATTATAATATAATTTACAAAATAATTATACGTACGTCAATCTGTAGCTTGTAACTTTTCAGAAAAAATTTAAAATATTTTCTTTATCACATGCAATTCTCTATGTAAATTACATGCACCTAGCAATATATCATAAAATTTTGGTGGAAAGGGCTTCTGAATATGTTCCCTCTATTAATGCTATGTCAATTTCCTGTCCCTGAGTCCTTGTTTAACAATCTTCAATGTACACTTGTAGGAGGTAGTGTTAGTCTCTCCACTAAATATTTTCAATGTAAAGCTACGCACTCCCTCATCGGTCCTTCTCTCCAAGAGCCACTGGACTAGATGATTCTAGACAGCTGTTTGGGTGAAATTGGTCTTGTTGGTCTAATTTTGAATTGTTTATATTTCGCCAGTTACAAAGTGTATTTATGTTTGAAAAGTGATGACGACGGACAGCACCAGAAGCAATCGTTCAAACAACCTAAGATATTTCAATTAAAAGCATTTAAGAACCCCCTCTACACTGCACATTAAGGAGTTCCAATTCTAAGGTATTTTTCTGCAGTTAGAGTGGTCTGCCCTTAGATCTAAATTCTTAACAATAGAAATTTACGATATATTACTCAATTTGTAATTAATTCAAGTAATCTTTATATTTTAAAAGGCCAAGATAAATTAACTGAACATGTTATTTACATGTATTTTCTCTATTGAAGTAATCAACAGTGATTTCTATTCACTGATACTGTGTAGTCTTTGAACATTTTTCCCGGGAGTAAATGCCATGCACCATATAGTGAAAATTAAATAAACAAGCACAATATTAACTCCTTTATACAATATATTTTTCTCATGTCCAAAAAAATTGCACTTGTGTAGAGAGGGTCCTTAAATTGGTAAAAGAAAAAGGCTTAACGGCCATCTTTAAAATGGTTTCGTTACCCTCTCCCCCAACCTACTGACCTAATCAAAATTAAAAAAACAACTTAAACCAGAAATGAAAAAAAATCAGCATTGATGTTCATGATTTTCTGCGAAAATCAATTTTCACATACCAATTTCTTTCACCATATTTTGGATAGGGCAAACAAACATTATTTTATAGTTGGTGTATCAAATTGAGATAACATATACACAAATATATGCATTTGAAATGAGTTACAATGAAATGAAAGAACTTAAATAGTAACATTTAAAGTAACTTGAGCATATAATTATAAGAAGAGTAAAACGTTTTTATTAGTATTGTCAACGAGTACCCGGTTAGCCGGCGGATAATTCGAAGATGACTGATCGGTTATTTAGATTAGACATTTTATGTCCAGTATTTATCTTATTTTAAACATGTCAACAGTTCATAATTAAGTAAAAGATCAACCTACCCCCACCCCCCAAAAAACAAAACAAAGATATGGTAATTCTTTAACCTTCAATTCTTTAACTATTCAAGTGTAAGATATACGAATAGAATTAATAAACTAGGTCTTGACGATTGAAATCCATGTAGCTGGTCAAATCAAATTACGGCATCTAGATATACATGAAAACATGTGGTTTTGAACTTTTTAAAAACATTCTTTTTGTAAACGTAATGCACATTTAGTGCGACTGATCTGGTTGATTTCCATATGGGACGACAACTAAAATTTGCTATTTATATTAAAACTTACGATTATCTCTCATGACTTCCACAAACGGCTCAAAATTATAAAATAAAATTTAAAATCAATAAAACTTTTGAAATTATTTTCATAATGAAGCAAAATTTTCAACATATACGTATACAAACTATTTCAAAATTATTAAAATCTGTAGATTCTTAAGCATACATACTTTAAGTACAACTCAATATACTCAAAATTTTACTAAATTCTGTCTGTGACGCCTGGTCTGAATGAACAGCCATTATACGGATATTGTTTTGAAGAAGAATTAAAGCTGTCGTTGTATGAGCATAATTTGAGAGCAAATTTATCTAGAGGATTTTTATATAATCGTTTGTAGAGTCATCGTGTCCGACTCGACTCACCTTAGAAAAATCGTACATTTTATTTGTGGTTTGCGCCAATGATATAGTGTACTCTTGCCAGTTTACATAAAGAAAGTGTGAAAACATTCCACACACGTGTATCACAGCAACTAATTCAAATTTCTGCAATCAGGATGTTAAAGCATGTAACGGCCAGCCGAGTAACCAGGTACTCGATCGGAAAAGGGACATTCAATTTGACAGCATTATTTTTAATAACTGACAATAATGAACATTTTAATGTAATTCCTGATCAGATTTAATTATGTCATTTAATATTTGAAAAATAAAATGCGTTGCTTCCCGTTCATACGCGAAGTCCAGAGCCTCCTTAGTCAGGATACAAGCAGGGGATGACAAATCCCATTGCCCGACGCCCGGGGCTAGTGAATTTTAGGGGTGGGCAAGTAAAATTTTATCATACCACTTGCCCGTGGGCAAGTGACTTATCAAAAATAGAATTTATTTGAAGGCAATAAATTTAAAGCTGGGCATAGGGGCTTGCATTATTTACTCAGCATTTGTCTTCCTCTTTTTTTAAAGATCTAGAAATACAGAATTGGTTAATGGTAGGGCAAGCAAAAATTCAGGTAGGGCAAGTCAATTTTGACCATGTACTTGCCCTTGGACAAGTGCCTTAAAAATCTATTTGTCAGCCCCTGTACAAGGCTACAAACAGAGACTTTTTCATCAAAAAATGTATTTCCGAATTATTTTTTTCCAACTTATTGACATAAAATACCAGTTGCCAAATTCAAAATGATTTGTCCTTTTCACAATAGATTTTAAAAGTTGAAAAACAACCCGTCTACAACTGAAAAAAATGAAGAGAAAAAAGTTATTAATGTTAGAAAAATTTAAATCTTTAAACTGAAATTATACATTACTCTGGATCGCGTTTATCAAGCTAATTATGCTAGGAAGGAACAGACGTTATTCCGCAACAAATGATATTCTAGAACTCACAAAAATACCATATCTATCTCGATCATAAACTGTATAGAATATTTTTTGCCCATCTTCTAGCCGATATAGGTTTTAAGAACTCGGTGGACTAACGGTAAAGACAAAGTTTTAAGACTAAAACGACTAAATATCGCATTAAAACTTAAAAGGACTACTTTACAGTAATAGGCTTATAATGTCTAGAAAGTCCTGTAAATAAGTCACTGATTGAGAGCGTTAGAGGTGTCAGACACCTACTCATTAACGGTACTACGAAACATTACACTACAGTGGCACTCCCTTTACTGCGACAATTGTGTACTCGTGAACACGCGCGTAAAATCATTGCTATTCAATGAGGATGATACATAACCTGTCCTGCTCGTTTTAAACTGACTACAGATAGTTTTAAACTACATGTCTCCAAATATTCCAGCAAAAGTTTTTCTTAAGTTTTTCATGGTGTCTTCTTCATCGGTGGAAGTTCCCCTGGCCGAGGCTCCGCCAATAGAAAACTGGGCTGGGTGGTTCGGCGGTGTAGGTCTGTAAAACATTTAATATCACAATTATCATGGAATTCAATGTACATGTTTTATCCACAATGATGATTGTATCTTGGAGTATTTTTTTAAAAACATTAATCATACTACATGTACTAGTATTCGAGAGAGAATAAATCTGCAAGCATATTATACTATTACATAAAAATAAAACATGTATTTATATTTTCATATCAAATAGAGAACTTTGCATATCATTTTTTCATATTAAACAATAATAAAAATATTAATACAGATCCATGTTTTACTTCTTTTTCATATTAATCAATAATAAAAATGAATACAAATCTGTGTTTTACTTAAAACGCGAGTAAGTTGATACAATTTTCAAAATCATTAGAATAACAATTCCTTACTGGACATGGCAACACTTACCCATTATGCCTTTGTTGTTGCTGCTGTTGCTGATGTTGTTGCGGTTGTTGGTGATGTTGCTGTTGGTGTTGCGGAGTCTGGGAAGACTGCGGTGGGGAGGGTCGCGGGGGAGGGTCATGGTGAGCAGAGGAAGGTGTCTCTCTATTTCCGTTCATGTAATTGTGCATAATACCACTTGTACTGATAGCTCGACTGAAATTATATTGAGCTGACACTAAAAGGGACATTCTACAAGAGTGAGGTTCAAATAAGTTAACCAACACAAAACTCGCCTGATTATTATCATTATCCCCTGACGATGAAATGGGTCACTATCCATGATACCCAATTTAAACACCTGACTATAAGCAAATAGTTGCCTGAAACTTGGCAAAACCTTGAATTCAAGGGTCTACAACCTGCATAAAGTTGACTCTTCATCATTTGCTTATAGGATGTTACATTTATATCTTTACAGGACGTTACATTTAAATCTTTACAGGATGTAACATTTATATCTTTACAGGATGTAACATTTATATCTTTACAGGATGTTACATTTATATCTTTACAGGATGTTACATTTTTATCTTTGCAAGATGCTACATTTATATCTTTACTGGATATTACATTAATATCTTTACAGGATGTTACATTTATATCCTTACAGGATATAACATTTATATCTTTACAGGATGCTACATTGTTATCTTTACAGAATGTTACATTTATATCTTGACTGGATGTTACATTTATATCTTTGCAGGATGTTACATTTATATCTTTACAGGATGTTACATTTTTATCTTCATAGGATGTTACATTTATATCTTTACAGGATGTAACATTTATATCTTCACAGGATGTTACATTTATATCTTTACAGGATATTACATTTATATCTTTACTGGATGTTACCTTTATATAATGTTACATTCATATCATTACAGGATGTTACATTTATATCTTTACAGGATGTAACATTTATATCTTTACAAGATGCAACATTTATATCTTTACAGGATGTTACATTTATATCTTTACAGGATGTTGCATTTTTCTCTTCATAGGATGTTACATTTATATCTTTACAGGATGTAACATTTATATCTTCACAGGATGTTACATTTATATCTTTACAGGATATTACATTTATATCTTTACTGGATGTTACCTTTATATAATGTTACATTCATATCATTACAGGATGTTACATTTATATCTTTACAGGATATTACATCTATATCTTTACTGGATGTTACATTTATATCTTTACAGGATGTCAGGATGTTACATTTGTATCTTTACAGGATGTTACATTTATATCTTTACAGGATGTTACATTTTTATCTTTACAGGATGTTACATTTTTATCTTTAAAGGATATTATATCTTGAAATTTTAAACATATAAATTTGAGAATATCGCCATTATTTTTATTATGTTTTCATATCAATCCTTTGTGCCCGTCATATTTTGTAGTGCTCTATTAAAACAGGAAAATTTGTTAATATTTAGCATTTTGAGATAACCCCTCTGGCAACAAGGCCTTAGAATTTTGTGTTTCTTACATATATTGTATAATATAGTATCACTTATCAAATATTATAGTTTGAACAAAAAGTCTATGTAGTATTTGTAAAATTTGCCTTAAAGTGCTAAAAATTGGCATTTTTCCTATATACTCCAATAGTAAATGTACCTATTTTTGAGACGGTCCCTCAAAAATACCTGGACGGTAGATTTCTCCCAAACTTTGCATGTACACTGAAGTTAAATTAAGCTATAAATGGTATAAAAATGAAGAGTTTTGCTATTGTACTTTTCAAACAATAAAACCTCAGTCGGCCCCCGTAAATAATTTGCATAACCCAACCAATGATCTAAAATGTTTAACTATAAAATGAAAGAACTGTTTCAGAAGAATCTAATCCATGAAACAATTTGTGGGCTCATATTTTAATCAATAGTTAAAGATGCTCAAATTCACTCATTTTCTTCAAAATTCAAGAACATTGTAGTTTCACATAGCCGGAGTATCAAAACTTGGACTCTCAGAGGAATTTTTTTACAGGAAATGAAAGCACTAAGTCTCCACATTGTGTTGATGTTCGAAATGGGACGTAAGGACTTGGTCAGTTAATTGGTATAATGACAGGACCATTTTATGGAGTTTATGAACCTACCTCTTTAACACCTATAAGTAATAACATGTCTGATATGTATAATTAGTTCTTTAACTTGGCAAACCTCTGACTTCAAGGGTCTACAACCTGCATAAAGTTGACTCTTCATCATATGCTTACAGGATGTTACATTTTCATCTTTACAGGATGTTACATTTATATCTTT
This sequence comes from Saccostrea cuccullata, assembly GCF_032062105.1. Taxonomy (NCBI): domain Eukaryota; kingdom Metazoa; phylum Mollusca; class Bivalvia; order Ostreida; family Ostreidae; genus Saccostrea; species Saccostrea cuccullata. The sequence continues at coordinate 79,371 of NW_026928637.1, read as the reverse complement.
ACAGGATGTTACATTTTTATCTTTGCAGGATGTTACATTTATATCTTTACACGATGTTACATTTATATCTTTACAGGATGTTACATTTTTATCTTTACAGGATGTTACATTTTTATCTTTACAGGATGTTACATTTATATCTTTACAGGACATTACGTTTATATCTTTACAAGATGTTACATTTATATCATTACAGGATGTTACATTTAAATCTTTACAGGATGTTACATTTTTATCTTTACAGGATGTTAGATTTTTATCTTAACAGGATGTAAGATTTTTATCTTTACAGGGTGTTACATTTGAATCTTTACAGGATATTACATTTATATCTTTACAGGATGTTTCATTTTATTTTTACAGGATATTTTTATCTTTACAGGATGTTACATTTATATCTTTACAGGATGTTACATTTATATCTTTACAGGATGTTACATTTATATTGTTACAGAATGTTTTTTTCTAACAAAAATTATGCCCAGTTGTTCTTGAGAAGAAGATTTTATTAAAAAATAAAAATAAGTGAACGAAACACTTTCCCTGAGAGTTTTACAGTATTATAATTTTTGGAACCAAATAATTCTGAAAAAAAAATAGATTTGACTTTTATACTTGAGTAATTGTTTGATTTATTAGCTCACCTGAGCCGAAGGCTCAAGTGAGCTTTTCTGATCAAAATTTGTCCGTTGTCTGTCGTCGTAGTCGTCGTTGTCGTCGTAGTCGTTGTTGTCGTTGTAAACTTTTCACATTTTCATCTTCTTCTCAAGAACCACTGGGCCAATTTTAACCAAACTTGCCACAAAGTATCCTTGGGTTACATTTATATCTTTAATAAGAGAAAAATTATTGGCATTTTTAAAAAAATCTTCTTCTCAAGGGGCCAGGAAAGATGTTACATTTATATTCAAGTTACATGACCCCTGGGGGTATGTTCAAAGTTTAACATAGGAATATATAGGAAACATCTTTAAAAATCTTCTTCTCAAGAACCACTTAAACTCAGGTGGAATCATCCTCAGGTAGTGTTGTTTGTTCAAGTCATGACCCCAGGGGGTAGGGCGGGGCCAAAATGGCCGATCAAAGTTTTACATAGGAATATATAGGAAAAATCTTCTTCTCCAGAACCACAGGGCCAGGAAAGATGAAACTCATGTGGAGTCATCCTCAGGTAATGTAGATTCATGTTTGGTCAAGTCATGAAAAAAAATAAAAAATATATAGGAAAAATCTTTAAAAATCATCTTCTCAAGAACCACTGGGCCAGGAAAGATGAACACTTGTGGAATCATCCTCAGAGAGTTTTACAGTATTATAATTTTTAAAATCTTCAAGGATGTGGAATCATCCAAATAATTTTGTGAAAAAAAAAGTAATATTTATATGGAATCATCCTCAGGTAATGTAGATTCTAGTTCGTTCAAATTATGATCCCCTTGGGGGTTTATCAAGCCCCCCCCCCCCCCAACCCCACTTAAGTTAACTTACAGTTCTGATTGATATGTGTTTTTTTCCTATTGTGCTCATAGGGATGTGTGCAATTTTATCGGTATATCGTGATTATTGTGAGTACAATTGAAGGAAGTTCAAAAAATGTTGAACATAGTAAAAGAACAGCATCTTAACATTCAAACATTCTTTATATCATGAAAAAAACCTAAAAAGGGAAGTAATCTTTTTCCGACATATCTTTAAAAAAAATGGAGATTATTCATTTAAAATCATTGTAAAAGTATCATTATCATATCGATATAATTGTGGGGGGGGGGGGACGCGTGATATATCGCGATATGAAATTTTGGCAATACCCATTCCTAAATAATTACATAATTGACTCATTTAAACAAAATTTTACATGTTAATTTGAACTGGAATCTTATTTACCTAAGGATGCAGTTGGTCACCGGACAAAATGGTTTAAAATTTTTACACAAGTGTGAAAGTTTTTTGTAACAATTCTGATCACATTATTTATTGCTATAGATACACATGATATCTGAGAGTGCGTTGAGTTATACCTGACTGCCCTTAGAGACGGTGTAGGTTTCAGGCAGTGTTGCATTTTTGCCAGAACTAAATCTACAATATGTTTTCGATCTTCTTCCTGACTTTCTCCAAGTAAAGTCATCGCCGAGTCATTAAGCTGAAAATTGAAATGATAAATAAAGATTGTCAGTAATGTATCAATACTCCGACAATACTTTTTATAATACATGTAAATGTTATCATGAATTAACGAACAATACTTTTTAGGATTTTTTAAATCTTTAAGCATTAAAACTAAATCTCTCTCTCTCTCTCTCTCTCTCTCTCTCTCTCTCTCTCTCTCTCTCTCTCTCAGCAGTTCGTAAACATGTACTTGTCTTTTCTTTATAATTTGTTAAACATTAGAATTCAGAAATGAAACAACTATTTACGCCAATGATGTATTCTTTTCCATCTTTTCCTTGTACTGCTTCCAGCGCTAACATATCCAGTCCCCCGAACATTAAACTACACTCGTCTACCCACGATCTAAATCTGTTAACAATTAAATGTTAGATTACCCTAAAATATCAAACTTCAATTCTCATTTGAAAAACATATAATGTATAACCATATGTGCTGTTTGAACTACATGTAATTGTATCCAAAGTAACTTTTACTTTAAAAAGAAGAGAAAAAATGGATTACTATAATTATTTTAAGAGTCAATTTGTTTCCTTCATTCACTCTTATAAATGAGCAAACAAGCTTAATTCACATCAGCCAAGCATTATAAGATCAGTCTAGAAGTATTTGAAATAGAAACATCGTTCGGAACACGGAGAAAGAAAAAAAAACCCAGAGTTGATGACATCACCGTAGAACTTTTAAAGTCTGGCACAGAAATATCAGTTAATAAAACCATATACATAATACCCATTATGTCAGGATTCTTATTCATTCTCATGATTGCCTGAATCAAAAAGAAAATAAGCAAAGAAAAAAAAACAATTTGGTACTCGCTGGAACTTTGAACAACCAAACTAGATGACCTCAATATACTGCAGATAATAGTCATGTTACTGTTTTCATGTCAAGCAGTAAAGAACAGATATAACAAAAGACATCTTATCTAGATCCAAAGATTTAAACACCAGTTCTGCACAAAAATTATAAAATTGAGGTTAAAAACATCAAAAACCAGGAATTAATAATTGGAATATGGTTAAAACCACTGTCTATCCCTTTGGCCGTGAATAAAGAAGGAGACACAGACAGACGGAAGCAAAGAAGACGTGGACATGCTAGAGTAGCTTACAATATACTCTCAAATATGGTCAAACAGCGAAATAAAAAAGGACCATCTCGAGTATCTTCAAGTCATTTCTCATATATTTGTTGAATAGTGCTGAATCATTAAAGAAAATAACAAATGAAATTTTAGTAAATTTGCCAAAAAATGGAAAATCAAAGTAAAATCATTAGAACAAGAAAATGGAAATGAATGGGTCATTTGATGAGAATGAGAACAGATAGCCCCGCTAGAATAGCCTTGACGTGTATTCCAGGACAGAAGAGACAAGGCAACGAAAGGAAACATGGAAAGCTGAGTAGAAAGAGAAAGGAAATAACTGTTTTAAATCGTGAACGCTGCCTTCAACGCGTACGATAGACAGGAGAGGATTGATCCAGGATTGTTGCTCCATACGAAAATACAGAATTAAGTCATGTCAATGACACAAGTTTGTGTAGCCTTTACAATGTTTATACTGGTTCTAGGGAGTCTAAAAGCTTTCCATAACATGATAGTGTTTCTTAAAATATAACCATTATTAATAACACCTTTTTCAACCTTAATAGGTGATATATCCAAATTGAAAAGGTGATATCACCTTCATATATTCGAAAGTGAAGTCACCTATTCAAATTGAATAAGTGATACCAATAAATGGCAACAAATATATACAAATCGACACCTCATACTCAGTACGATTTAAGAAAATTGTCTGTATTTTTAATTTTCTTACAAATTCATGACATACTAATATTCCTTACCTTTCATTCATTGCTATTTGTTCGAGCATGGCAGATCCTGTGTTCGCTTTCCAATTGCCAGATATGGATTTCCTCCTGAAAAAAAGTCAAGTAGATTCACCTACTAAGTGAGGTAATGTTTACGGATTGTTTGCAAATCCATCGCTAATTTTTTTTTACTTCCATCATGAACTTCATTCATGGTCGTACAAATGTTTGGCTGTGTTTGTTCCCTATATTGAAAACAGAGCATAAATATTAGACTTAAAACCAGAGCTTGAGTGATATATGTGTTTTTCTTCGACTTATTCAACTTCTTTCTGTACCGTTCAAGTCTGTTGCACTCGCATGCATCATCACTTGGTTTCAGGACTGTGTATTTTTTCTATTATCCCTACAGGCTGAGTCTGCTGCCCAATCTTATTTACTTCTGTGAATAAAATATTCTTAAAAGCCACATGTAGAAAGTCAAGATGGAAAGCCAAAAGAGAAAAAAAAACCGCACCTCCAGGACACATGTACATTTTACATAGTTAGAAATTGTCACTTCCGTTCTTTTAGTTTCAGTACTAGTACTAATAAGGGTATAAAGGACGTTTTGGTTTACTACATTTTCATACGGCAAGACTAGTACAAATCGGCAAACGATAGAAGAAAAGTTATTCATTTATTTTTAAGCTACAATATACGTCTCACAAAATAAAGGTAGGAAAAGTGTAGATATTGAATAAAATCAAGTGTAAACAGGGTACCCCTGGAATCCAAGACGCTGTCTTACCTTCAGTCTTTTTTATATGTATGCAGTAGTAATATGATACAATTTTATAAAAGCGCTCATTAAAGCGATTTTTAATTATTTTTTCTTAATGAGTGGATTCAGACATATCTAGAAAAGCACTCATTACACCATCCTGAAATCAAGGGACCATGGAGTTTTCCCCAACTAACAAGTATATATTGACAAAACGTCAGAAATACTCAAGCTGTAGAAAGTCAATTAGGAAGTGTCATTAATATCCTAAAATGGTATAAGATGAGGGCTACATGTATTGAGTTCAATCTTCTGTTGAAAAATTATATGTACATGAAACAAAATTCATATGTTGATTTAATTAGAAGAAACATAATCAATCGTACTACTTTCAGGAATATTTTATAGAGCACAGTAACGTTGCCGTTTCTTAATTCAATGAAGTATTTTTTTATGTAGACATTTAGTATACTTCAAACTATATATGTTTTGTTTGTATTTTTTACTTAATATCAATCCCCCTTCGTAACAAGTAAACTTTTCAATACTGAGCTGATTTGTGTTTTTTAACTAGCCCATGTGCTCAGGTGAGCTATGTGGCCCATGGGCCTCTTATTAAATTGATTTTCATGTAAAGTTATCAATATTAATTTTTTATCATAATCTTAATATCTTTGAATATACAGACGTTTTAAAGGTAAGCTTCATTTTTGTTTCTAGAAATATTTTTTATCTACAAAAATAATATATATTTGTGTTTTTAATTTGAGTAAATCGATGACCCAGCATCGTTTTAGATAACTCGAGCCCCTCTAGGGCTTGAGTAATTCAGAGGTCTATTATCTGATTCTGAAATGTCTTAAAATACACTGGAAAAAAACCTCGTGAAAGTCAATAAGACTGGTAAATTTACTGTTCATACAATCACTACCTTCAAAGTAGTGTTACTAGGCATGGAGTAGATTTACTAGCTAACAATAGTAAATCTAGAATTTATGAGGAACTTTCACTAGGTTTGTATGTATCTATACGACCCCCGCTCCACGTAAATGGTATTTTGGTTAGCAATGGTGCCACTCTTTCGAAATTGTGAATGTCCTGGCCTCTAGATTAAATCGTAAAATATTGAACATGCGAATTTAAAGGGGCATGGGCACGGTTTCAGCTAAAATTTCAAAATTTATTTTTCCATTTTTACAAATAATTTATCTAAGGTCTTTCTAATGATCATCAAAAATTTGAACGCCAGTCGTCCAGATACAATACAGATTTAGAGCTCCAAACCTTTGTTATGTAAACAAGGCTACTGTCATGTTTTTGTTTACACAAGTTAATATACTAATATACGTTCGTTCAAAGTAGATACTTTCAAATAAAAGTAAATTTTAGATACAATTTGACAGTTACTATTGATTTGTTAAACTTCATTTTGTCATAAACTTATGACAATGATATTTTCTATATATAAACAAAAACAAGGCACGCGCCTTGTTTACATTATGAAGAACTTAAAGTTCTGCATCTTGTTTGTTAAGCAACAAATGATGTTCAAAATTTTGCTAATCAATAGATGATGACTTAAATAGGAATTGGAAACATTAAAATTGGTTTTAAAAAATCAGTTGAAACTGTGTCCGGGCCCCTTTAAAAACGTTGACAGTGTTACACTTACATATAAGCCTTATAATTGTTGCCAATCTTCTGGATATGAATGTCATAGAGTGTATCCACATACAGCTCTGTCGTGGAGTAACAATGGCTGACCCCCACCACGCCGGCGATGTCCTGGAAATCATAGTGGTTAGCTACTCTGACCTAAAACAGGAATGACAAATAAAGGAAAGTCATTACGAAGAATATCTATAAGGTCTCACATAAAATCATATGGCTTAAAAAAAGGGGGGATAAACTCACATACATGTATGGCGTATTCTTGACCAAAATCAAAAGACCATTTTATTCATTTTATTTTAACTTTACATGAGGGTAAGACTTTTCTGTAAATTATGTTATTTAAATCAATCATGTTTCAAACATATAAAAAAAATTGAAAATAATAACCGATTTATTTACAGTAAAATGATATAGAACCAAGACCCAAAGGACCTTAGACACATTGAAGGCTTATGACGGGAGGGGGGACAATTCTATTCTATAAGCTGTTACTTCTAATAATACTGGAAGTAGAAACATAACTTACCTTTCCAACACCTGAGTGAGCATGTCCTATTTTAACAACAGCTGGAAATTTAGGTGTGATAAGCTGAAATAAGAATGAAAAACAAGATGTCCATGAGTCACAACGCTAACCTGAACACTTTTGCTAGAGAAAACAAAATCATTTCAGTATTGAAGAGTTTCTCATTAAAATTAATTTTTGTTTTGATACAATCCAGGGGGTCGTAACATTACGAGTACTCAAGTATAAGACAGTACTTATGTAGGACTTAAGTACAAACCGTAAGAAGAAGCATGCATATAATTGACAATCTTAGCAAAACTTAGGCGGTCGGTAGAGGTACATAAGTATGTCTTGACTTTTTATACACATATTTAAAATCATAAATTTTTTTTTTGCTGTTTTTTATTACATTCCTCTATTTTATACATGAACTGAAGAAAATGATTATCTCTATTAATTAATGGTATATGATTTTTCATTGGGGTGGGGTTCAACGATTCCCATAACACGCTCAACATCGCATACATGTAGATCCAAGATTTCATTTTTGGGTTGTTTGTTAAATACCAGTTGGTACATGTGGACAGGACCCCCCTCCCCCCGATATTCAAACCCGGGGCTCATTGGACTTTTTTTCACTTATATTTATTACATTTATTCATTATGTGTAGAATAGGAAACAATCGCAAAACCCCCAAAATAATCGCTCCACAAAAAAATACCCTACTATACATTGTAAGAGAGAGATTTGACGACGGAAAAGCTGAAATGATCTCGTGTGTCGTATAAATATATAGTTGTTATAGTTGGCTTATATTATCTATAGTCAGTATAACATCCAAACTTGAAACAGATGTGGCAGTCTCAGTGGTGTCTTTCATTTCAAGGTTCAAGTATGCAAACTCGATTCTGTTCTAACTGAAGATGCTTTTTAAAGAAGATTTTGAAAAGAAGTAATTTTTCAAGGACACCATTAATTTTAACTTCTTTAACTCTCCTTAAAATGACGTGGTTCTTTATTGATTGTGTTAAAATGGCCCAGTTGTTCACGAAAAGAAGCCTAATGACTGAAGAAAATACACGAAACGTTTTCAGATTACACAAGACCGACAGAAAGACAGACAAACTCTTAAAAATTATGGGAAAAATAATGAAATTTACAATAATATACACGTTAATCAAAATACATGTACCATATTTTGCCTGAAATGTATTATCAGATTTAAAAAAAAAAAAAAAACATGATAAAAAGCAAAACTTTGCTAGGAATTCTTACTGCATTAAAATAATCATTGCTTAAATTAACATTAAAACCCTTTCTAGGTATGCAGTATTAAGCAATCGGTTCAAAACACGTGGAAAGGCAACTTGATATGAGCCCCCTACACCTCCGACTCTAGCACATGTTTGGGTACAATAGTCTTCTGTGCGATATATTGTGGACATGGGTGTAGATTATTCGATAATATAATCCTTCTTTCAACACATCTCAAAGCTATGTTCACAAAGAATCATTACCACAAGAGCAGGAAACCTGATAAAGCCCATTCAATGAGTTAATGATTACACATAAAAGGAATTCCAAAGCTCATGATACTCTTAATAAAAACATGTGATTGGGGATTATTCTAGATCTGTAAATTGGTGCATTTTGATTAAAGATATTGGTTTGTGAATTTTGTGGAAATCAGATGGATTTATTTGTATAATTGTGAGTATACGCAAACTTATAATTTTTAGCAATATTCCTTACTGAATTTTAAAGCTACTGCATGTAGATTTTGTCTTTGTTAAATACCTTTCATATAATTTTGATAAACAGTATAATATATATAATGAGAGAGAGAGGGGGGAGAGAGAGAAATAGAGAGAGAAAGAGAGAGAGAGAGAGAGCACAATACCAAAGAATAATTCCATTCTTAATTAGGATAAACAGAATAAGCAATTCTTAATTCAAAGTAGAGATGAATTACAGAGATCTGAGGAAATGGGACTGTTTGGGAGTAAAATATTGACATGCCCTGTCCGAAAACCCATACAGCCAGTCTTAGGTCAAGATCTCACGACCCATACAGCCAGTCTCATGTCAGGTTCTCCGACGACCCATACAGCCAGTCTTACATGTAGGTCAGGTTCTCCGACGACTACATGCTAGCACCAACCAACTTTTTTATTCAACACAGGCCCCACCCTGCACCTTTGCACAATTTAGAATCTACACTACCCAAGGAGACTATCATATTAGTTTAAGGTTTTCTGACCCAGTGGCATTAAAAAATTGATCAATAATTGATCTGATAAGAAACGAAGACAATGCAGAGCGGGCATCATCTTGCAAAGACCATATCTTTATATATAAAACAAGACCATATCTTTATACATAAAACAAGACCATATCTTTATATATAAAACAAGACCATATCTTTATATATAAAACAAGACCATATCTTTATATATAAAACAAGACCATATCTTTATATATAAAACAAGACGGCATTCGACATCGATCCCGATGCAAATCGTCACCTCCGTTTCACACAGGACATTAATCACCAACAAACAAACAGACACGCGAGCGGTTGCGTTTCTATTTATCATCCAACTCCGTTGCGAGGATATAATAAAGAAAATAATACTGAATACAAAACCATATCATATGAAGGCGTGTACATGCACCACATAATGGTTAAATCGCTGTGTGTGAGAATGAACCCCGAACCTCCAATGCATCCTTCCCCCAATTTAAATTATCAACCAATGACTTTTTCTTGACAATCAATCAAAAATTTTTATAAGGGTTATATGCACAGTTAAATATAACTAGGGCTGAAATACATATAAAATCAGCAAGTCAATGTATAATGTCAACAAATAAGCATAAGATTCCTCCAAAATGAGATATGGGTTGTTCTTTACTATGATTGAGCAAAAACATTAAATTTAAATCAACCAAGACTTAAGAATAATGAAGAACAGATAAGAGAACAATGTGTCTCTGTGTTTGAATTCTAATAAACTATTTTTTTTTGTAGTTTGTGCCTATCCATTGTCATGTATGAAGGATAAATCTACGTTGTGACCCGGACGTGAGCATTTCTTTTTTATAATTATTTATCAAGAATATCCGTTTACTTTGCAGATGGTAAAGGTTGCATTTGAATTCTCCTTATAGAATTTTATTTGGTTTAATTGACTTGTATATCCACACATAAACGGGTTTATTTTTAAAATATTTACATATAAAGACTAAATTAGGTTTCCTACTCGAAATTTCCACTGATATTAATTTCAAGGCATCACTCTTTGTTAGAATACCAAGGTGAGTTACAATTTTTCGTAAGTCGTAAGTAAATACCCTTGGTTATATGTCAACGGTCAAACTTTTCCTTTTGCTGGGCAAAAAAAAAAAAAAAACTTTCGTCTGAAATAATTTAAGCGAAGGATGGTAAAGAAATATACAATTGAAACAATTCATTCCTAGTGATATTAAACTTTGATACTTGTACATTTATGCGACCTCCGTGAAAGACATTGACATACTGGTTCGTCATGAAAAATGGCCAATGATAGGTTGAATTTATTGCAAGAGATTCAGCGTTATACCCTAAACAAGATATAGGCTATTGGACATACAAATACATATATACTAGTAGTCGGACGGACGACGCACGATCGTTATTAATATCCGCATCTTAAATGAAGCGATATCAATATGAAATCAATCGTTTTCCCTTGACAATTAAAGATTGAAAGAAGCTCAGAGGAATGCATGTATCATTTGAAAGAAACGATACTATGTTTGTACTTTTATCTTACTCTTAAGTATGATAAAATATCATATTAAAAAAAATAACAACGTCAGGTCATCTTAAAAACAATGTTTGCTTGCTCTGTCCCCACTCATGGTAAAATTACTGGTTCGGTACGTAGGTGGAATATTTTTCTCAAGAAAAACTCAACATATTAGTTGACGGGATAGGAGGAATAAAAGATGTAAAAATAGGTTTTGAGTCAGGTCCTTTTTAGTCAATTTTTTAGAGATGGTCTAAGCAGAAGATGCACTAAGAGAGCTGCACTGCAGGAATTTTCAGGAGCGACAATTGTATTGATTTAAGACAAAAGATTTAGACACAGATATGAATAGAGCATATCAGATCTTTCGCTGACAAGATAAATGGCACCTATCTTTTGTTAAAGCTAAAGAACCGGAATGAATATTGTAGTCATTCAGAAGATAACTTGATAATTTGAATTGTACTTGTTTGCACCAAATTAGCTTAATGATAGAAGCAAATATCAATGTCCAAATAGGTCAAGGAAATGAACATAAATAAATTGGATCATAAGATTTGAAAAAAACAAACAAATTGTAGTCTTGAAACTCTTAGTGTATACACATGTAAACTTTTTTTTTTATATCAGCTGAACATGATCTTCCTTTACACTTTGTTTGTGTTGTGTACCGCCGTCACAGAAGTATGGACATGTACTTGCTTCCCAACACACATTCAGAATCACTACTGTAAAGCTCGGATTAGTGAGTACGCTTCAACTTTTTTTCAGTTTAATACAAACAATGCTATTGATTACAATACCAAAGTTTTCATATTATTGAGAGGGAGAGAGATTTTGTTCGTGATTTTCTTTTCAGTTTTGGTCGCTACGGTAAAGGACAGCGAAGACGTTTATCCAAACAGTATCATTAAGGCACCAAATATGATGAATCCGGAAAATCCATATGCAAGAATGCCAATCGAAAAGAAGTATAAAGTCAGGATACATCGCTTTTTTAAGGTACATTATAAGTGAGAAAAGCTGTCAGTTGAACAAGCTGACATGTTCTAGAAATATGCACATACCGGGTAATTGGTAAAGTATCCGATGTTCAATTTAGGGCAAGGAACTGCTGGGAAAGCATGGAAAAAGAGTGAAATACATCCATACCTCGGCGTCGGGGGCTGCTTGTGGACTTACACTCAACAAAGGCAAAACGTACATCCTGTCAGGTCAGCTTTTAAAAGGTTTAAAAGGAGTAAAAGGTTCACATCATTTTAGCATTAAAAAGTGTTGAAATCTGTGTTTGTAGGTAAGAATTAAGATAAGACCAAGTATAAAATTAATTTACAGCCAGGATACAAAGACAGGGAGAGATCTGGTCAAGTATGTGTGACTGGGTTCAAAATTACAAAACACTGAACCGACATCAGCTTAAAGGGATCAAATTCTTCTACAAGAGGAACTGTAAATGTTCAGTAAGTTATTTTCCTCAAATTATACTTAAATTATTTCACACAATTAATTTACGTAATTTCGTATGTTTTGTTCCGCTTTTTCAGCTCTCCTGGTGAGAGACCAGAAGAGATGCGATAGTAAGATGCCCGTCGTCCGTCCGTCTGTCTGTTTGCTTGTAAACATTTTTTTTTTCAAAATGCTACTCCTCCTACAGTTTTGGTCTTGTTTCAATATAACTTGAGACACAAGCTGACTACACAAGATACAAAATTTAGTGCATGTATGGATGGTTTTGATGCATGAACGGTGTTGCCATGGTTATTAAAAAATACCAGACTGTAGCTCTCCTGGTTTGTACTTATAACAAAGGAAGAGGAAAGTAGCAGTTGGGACTTAAAACTTTACAAAAGCAATAAATAGAATAACGAGATCCTTGATTAAGTCTCTTTGTGGCAAGATTGCAATAAAACTACAACTGTAGGAGTAGTATTTTAATAAAATTTAACAGAATTTTCAATTTAAATTACTATGGCAACATCAATCATCAAAATCAAAAACACAAAACTGATTTTATGTATCTCAGTGTAGTCTACTTGCATGCCAAATTATATTATAATCAGACTCAAACTGTATTTGGGATAGCATTTTGAAAGTACCGTTTATACTCGCTTATAAGTGTATTTTTTTAAACTGATGTTAGAAAGATTGACCTTCTAAAATACCAATCTTTTTATATCTCACCCATAAGTCAGACATAGAGTTTTGGACCAAGGTTGAACTCTAAAAAAGCCGACTTATAGGCGAGTATATGCGGTATTTTACAGTAATTTCTACTCTTAGTAACCAAGGCAACACTGTTCATAGAAATCAAAAACCGATACTAGTATATAGAGTTATGTATATTAGTGTAGTCTACTTGTGTGCCAAGTTATATTGAAATCAGACCAAAACTGTAGGAGGAGTAGCATTTTAGATGTATTTCAAAGAAATTTCTATTTTTAGTAACCACAGCAACACCGATCATCGAAATCAAAAACCGATAAACAGATCGAATTATGTGTCTTAGAGTAGTCTACTTGTGTGCCAATTTATCTTGAAATCAGACCGAAGATGTAGAAGGAGTAACATTTTGAATGTTTTTCACAGAAATTTCTATTTTTAGTAACCACGGCAACACCGATCATCGAAATCAAAAACCGGAACACAGATTTATGTATCTTTGTGTAGTCTACTTGTGTGCCAATTTTAATGAAATCAGACCAAAACTGTAGGAGGAAGAGCATTTTGAATGTTTTTCACAGAAATTTCTATTTTCAGTAACCACGGCAACACCAATCATTGAAATCAAAAACCGATACACAGAATTATGCATCTTTGTGTAGTCTACTTGTGTGCCAATTATATTGTATCAGACCAAAGCTGTAGGAAAAGCAGCATTTTGAATGTTACTCACAGTAATTTCTATTTTTAGTAACCATAGCAACACCGATCATCGAAATCAAAAACCGGTACATAGATTTATGTACCTTTGTGTAGTCTACGTGTGTGCCAATTATAATGAAATCAGACCAAAAATGTAGGAGGAGTAGCATTTTGAATGTATTTCAAAGAAATTTCTATTTTTAGTAACCACGGCAACACAGTTCATCGAAATCAAAAACCGGTACACAGATTTATGTATCTTTGTGTAGACTACTTGTGTGCCAATTATAATGAAATCAGACCAAAAATGTAGGAGGAAGAGCATTTTGAATGTTTTTCACAGAAATTTCTATTTTCAGTAACCACGGCAACACCAATCATTGAAATCAAAAACCGATACACAGAATTATGCATCTTTGTTTAGTCTACTTGAAATCAGACCAAAACTGTAGGAGGAGTAGCATTTTGAATGTTTTTCACAGAAATTTCTATTTTTAGTAACCATAGCAACACCGATCATCGAAATCAAAAACAGGTACATAGATTTATGTACATTTGTGTAGTCTACGTGTGTGCCAATTATAATGAAATCAGACCAAAAATGTAGGAGGAGTAGCATTTTGAATGTATTTCAAAGAAATTTCTATTTTTAGTAACCACGGCAACACCGTTCATCGAAATCAAAAACCGATACACAGAATTATGTATCTTTGTGTAGTCTACTTTTGTACGAAATTATATTAAAATTAGAACAAGAGGCCATGGGCCATATCGCTCACCCGAGCATTGTAGCTAGGAAAAAGTAGTAATTGGTTTACTATTGAAAAGTTTGAATCCAAAAGTTTGGCCCCGCCCTACCCCCGGGGGTCATGATTTGAACAAACTTGAATCTACACTACCTGAGGATGCTTCCATATAAATATGAGAAATTATGGCTTTGCTATTCTAGAGAAGAAGATTTTTAAAGAATTTTCCTATATTTTTCTATATAAAACTTTGGTCGGCCATTCTGGCCCCGCCCTACCCCCGGGGGTCACGATTTGAACAAACTTGAATCTACACTACCTGGGGATGCTTCCATATAAATATGAGCAATTCTGGCTTTGTTGTTCTTAAGAAGAAGATTTTTAAAGAATTTTCCTATATATTTCTATATAAAAATTTGGTCGGCCATTGTGGCCCCGCCCTACCCCCGGGTGTCATGAATTTAACAAATTTGAATCTACACTACCTGGGGATGCTTCCATATAAATATGAGCAATTATGGCTTTGCTGTTCTTGAGAAGAAGATTTTTAAAGAATTTACCTATATATTTCTATGTAAAACTTTGATCGGCCATTGTGGCCCCGCCCAACTTCCCGGGGTAATGATTTGACCAAATTTGAATCTACACTACCTAGGGATGCTTCCATATAAATATGAGCAATTATGGCTCTGCTGTTCTTGAGAAGAAGATTTTTAAAGAATTTTCCTATATATTTCTATGTAAAACTTTGGTCGGCCCCGCTCTACTCCCGGGGGTCATGATTTGAACAAATTTGAATCTACACTACCTGATGATGCTTCCATATAAATATGAGAAATTATGACTTTGCTGTTCTTGAGAAGAAGATATTTAGATTTTCTTCTTACTTTATAAAAAATTGATCCCCCACTGGGCCCTTTCCACCCCCATGGATCATGATTTGAACAAATTTGAATCTTCACTACCTGAGGATGCTTCCATATAAATATGAGAAATTATGACTTTGCTGTTCTTGAGAAGAAGATTTTTAAAGAATTTTCCTATATATTTCTATATAAAACTTTGGTCGGCCATTGTGGCCCCGCCCTACCCTCGGGGGTCATGATTTAAACAAACTTGAATCTACACTACCTGGGGATGCTTCCATATAAATATGAGCAATTATGGCTCTGCTGTTCTTGAGAAGAAGATTTTTAAAGAATTTTCCTATACATTTCTATATAAAAATTTGGTCGGCCATTGTGGCCCCGCCCTACCCCTGGGGGACATGATTTGAACAAAATTGAATCTACACTACCTGAGGATGTTTCCCCATAAGTTTCAACTTTCCTGGCACAGTGGTTCTTAAGAAGAAGATTTTTAAAACATACCACCAAATTTTCACTAATTCTCAATTATCTCCCCTTGAATAAGGGCCATTTATTTGAACAAACTTGAATCCCCTTTACCCAAGGATGCTTTGTGGCAAGTTTGGTCGAAATTGGCCCAGCGGTTCTTGAGAAGAAGTCGAAAATGTGAAAAGTTTACGTACAGACAGACAGACGGACGCCGGACAAAATGTGATCAGAAAAGCTCACTTGAGCCTTCGGCTCAGGTGAGCTAATAAAACTGCAGGAGGAGTAGCATTTTGAAAAATTGTTTACAGACAGACAGATGGATGGACAACGGACGCATTACTATCGCATAAGCTCTTCTGGTCTCTAACCAGTAGAGCTAATAAAAATCATGTTAAATTCCTTTAAAACACTTCTCCTAAACTTTGTTCTGATTTCAGTATGATTTTGCACACAAGTAGAATTTACTGCTAAGAAGAGTCCAGAGGAGCTTATGCGATTGTAATGTATCCGTCATTCGTCCATTTGCCTGTAAACAATTTTTCAAAACTCTACTCCCCCTGCAGTTTTTGTCTAATTTCTATATACTGAGTAAACTGGGTACACGATTTGACTACACTAAGATGGGGATACATGTAATTTAGTGTATTTCCTGCCACAGTTCTGGTCTGATTCAAATATAACTTCAATATTTGATCTCGATAAACGGTGTTGCAATGGTTACTAAACATAGACATTTCTAAAGAATAATTTCAAAATGCTAAGTACTCCTCCTACAGTTTTGGTTTGATTTCAGTTAAGTTAAACACACAAGTATACTAAGGTAAGGTACATAATTCTGTTTATTATTGCCTGTTGCAAAGTTTCAAATCCAAGTAGTTTTTTTTTGTATGTACAGACCAGTAGAGCTACAGTATCATCAGAGACTTCTGGTTAATGAAATTACTTTTTCTTGATATAGTGAAAATGTAAAATAAGATGCCAATGAACTCGTTTTACAGGTGTCCTGGTGTCAAGGGAGTTACTGCCGGGGTCCCGGTCCCAAAGAATGCGAATGGATCCCCAAAATGTACACAGACTGCCTCCAAGAACACGGCTTTTGTATGATCAATTCTAGGGGTGTTTGTCAGTGGAAGAAAAACAAACAGTTGAGAAAATGTTTAGAGAAAAATAATCAAAACATGCCAGGAGAAGAAAATGAGTATTACGAAATACCAAGAGATGGTCCGCATAGACCCGGGGAGTTCCAAAGCTGGCGATCATCACAAAATCACGAGGTGTATTTACCTAACAGATACGATATAAAATGAGCTGTGTTGCTATCACTAGCAAACAATTCTACAGAGGCCTTACTGTACATTTGTATAAATCAGCTAACTACATTTTTTCAATAGAATATTAACTCACCAACCCTTTTCCTTTTGCCAAAGAATTCAGTCATTTTCCCCCATTTTTTTTTGTCATAAGAATATTAAAAAAAAAATAGACATCACTGAATGATGTTCAAAATTATGAAGAAGCTGCCAACACTACATCATGAAAAATGATCTTTGTCTATAATCATGCCAATCCTTTCAACCTATGAAAAACATTTTTGACAGGAATCAAAGTTAAAAAGAACTTGTTAAAATTTTTTCTAGCACTTAAGTAATTTATGCCGCAGGTCCACAGAAATAAATTTGTATACGGGTTTTAATGGGTACATCAATAAATGAATAAATAAAGTGTACATATATGACTCTTTTTCTTACATAATTGGAAAAGTAAACATACGTGTCATTGGTTCTGCAAGACCGGTAGAAGTTGGAAATCCCCAAATCTATACTTGTGTCTTTTCTGGGGCCCGTTTCACAAAGCTTATTTAAGACTAAGTTATATCTTAGGAAAGAACTTTTTCCTAAGTTCATTACTTATCCGTTTCACTAACCTCGTCTTACCTTAGGATATTCCAAAGTTATGTCATAACTTTAGGACAGGTAAATCGATGACTTAGGAAGAAATCAAATATTGCAACTGCATATCCAAGATTTCTTATGGAGAGAGAGAATGTGTTTGGGGAGAGAAAATCCAGTGGACTACTAGTATATGAATGATTGTGTTCTCTCCAGGTTAAAACTGCTTTACTTTGCATGGAATTACTAGGATTTCAATAATAATGGCAAACATGTGTCAAAATTTGTTCAAGGTATATAAAAATGTCCGTTCATTTGGGCCACTGAAGCTGGCGAATTAGATGGTACACATGCTGGAATAATTCCCCATCATCAGAAGAGCACGCCTTTGTAAAAAAAAACCACACACATGATTTGATCCATTATTATACATGCATACATACATTATGTTTTTATCTACATGAATATGTATATTTATTATACTCCCGCTTGAAAAGCGGGAGGGTATATAGTAATCGGTACGTCCGTCCGTCCGTCTGTTACGCTTTGGGGTACCCATCTCTTGTCCACAACTCCTCTCATACAACTGAATGATTTTTTTTATATGTCCATTACTAGTATTTTAATCGATATTAAATTAGAACTTGAAAAATGATATTTTAAATATATGGAAACACTTGTTCACTTTCGAGAAGCGTGTGTTTCTTGATGAACCCCCAACCAAGCTCCGGATATATATCAATACATGTAGATGTTTCTCCAAAGAATGGTTACATCTAATCTCCTTTAGGACGTTATTATGGAGGGGACACAAGCATAACGCAGTTTTGTTTTCTATAGTATCCAATACATCGGTAAAATTATTATTATTACACCTCCCGTGCTCCTCCAGTTCCTACGGCTTTGAGATTACAACCAGTTCTCCTTTTCGCTTAATACAGTTTATAGCAATGCATGAGATTTCAATAAATTTCCTTTTTTTTAAATTCCTCCTTTAGTATTTTCATACCTGTAGTCGCGATTTTGTGAATTTTTTTCTGCATGGCATCCTTATTATATAATAATATATTGATGTATAATATGATATGTGTGATATGTGTGAGAAAGCTTTACCCAGCACAAACAACTAACGTGGAGTAGTCATTGACAAACAATTTATTTTTAAAAATGTCCTCCTATGTCTTCGCTAAACGAAGCGATCATTTATGAATTTCATTTAATAATTGACAAGTAGAAAAGTATAGTAAAAACAATACCTGGGATCGATACCTTATTAAGATCAAATTTTTTAAAAAGTAAACGTATAACATGTAGGACAATGTTTAAAAAAATTAAAATATGTGCCCGGAAGGGAAGAGGGCTTGAAAGGGTTTGTATGTGAATGCTTAGTTCTAGCAGCAAACTTCGCTAAGTTAAAACTTCTGTCCAAGTCCTTTGAAAGTACGCGCAATTCCCAATCCTCCCGCCCCTCCCGTTTATAAATTTTTAGTTTCTATATACATAGCTTAATTAAAATTCAAATAAAAAAATGGGGTCAATACACTTCTTTTGGCGCTACAGTTCATTTCATATGACCTTTTTGCACTGAAATTTGTGTCTTAATTAAAAATTATATTTTTGACGTTTTCCCTCCAATATTTTTATCCAATTAAAGCATTAAACAAAATGAACTCTAAGTTTGTTTTAAAAAAGACACTTAAAAGGTGTGACTAAGAAAAAGTTTTCAATTGCTTCGCATCATCAATTATTTGACCTTTCTGCACTAATAAAAAGTGATTTTTCTGGCATTGAAAATTTGATAGGCAAGAAAATTATTTTAAAGTCTTAAACTTTTTCTGATTTTAAGCAAATAGGCCAAATTTATCTTGAATATTTAGAAAAGAACATCAAAAGCGGGGGTATATGATGTAAATTTTCAGATATTACTAAAAAAGTGTCAATTTTACGTTAAAATTGGCTCAATTTTTTCCCGGGCCTGTTTCACAAACGTTTCCTAAGACATGTCGTAAGACATAACTTAAGATATGCCTAAGTTATAACTTAGGAACTTTCTTAGATTTGTCATAGCTGTTTCACGAAACAATCTTATCTTAATTTTTTTCCTAAGACATTTCTTAAGCTGTGCCTTTTAAAGCCAATATAATAACTTAATTCTTCACTCTATCTACAACTCTTGGTACACTATTAGAAGCATGTTAGTATGAGTAATATCTTCAGTTTGAGTCAGGGTAACAAATAAACTTTAGCTTGAAAAGGGGAGGGGTGGTAGGTTAGGCTTACCCCTAACTTTCTAAGAACATGGACAGAAGTTTTTAGATAATCAATGTTGTCAGAAAGCTGCTTTAATTTTCACAAGTTTCCCCCTGGAACTAAGCACACACATACACACACCTTCAACCCCCACCCTTCTCCCATTGGGCACACAATATATGATCTTTAAAAAAACATTATTCCACGTGTTATACATTTTTTTTCTTCATAGAGGTATCAGACGTATTGTTATTTAACTTGTTTTGTTTACCTACTATACCTCTTCACTTTTAAATTAGTAAATGGAATTTTAGAACGATTGCTTTGTATTGAATACATTCATAGTATTATCATTTTTTTTAAAAAGTCTGTGCGAAAAACTGCTCCATGCTACTATCCATGCTAATTGTGTAAAACCTTCTTGCATATAAAATCACCGTGCATAACTCAGGTCAGAAAGGGAGAGTAGAACCAATCACTCTGTTACACGACATATATAATTATTCGTTCAGTAGAAAAGTTGAAAAAGGTGGAACGTCATTTAAATGAAGCGGAAACAGGGGAAATCTATTTGTATTCTCATGGCTGTAGAAACAAGGGGGGGGGGGGTAAAAATTTTTTGCGATATAGAAAACAAAGCTGATATTTGCTTATAACCTCTGATGACATTTTTCTGCTTGTCAGAGAATTTTGGTAGTTGATATTGTTGTGACCCCACTGATTTGTTACATGTAGATAAAACATATATGGACATGTACGTGTATATATATTAATGGTTCAATTCATATGCATTTTTGTAACACAGACATCGTGCTTATAGCATGCTATTTTTGGGACTAATTTTACATTTCTTTGTCAATTCTTAAAATCCTAGTAATTCCATGTAAAGTAAACCAGTTTTAAGAAGGAGATAACACAATCATCCATATACTGGTAGTCCCCTGGATTTTTCTCTCCCTGAACACAATCTCTCACTCTGTTAAAATTCTTGCATATTTAGTTTCTTCCTAAGCCATCGATTTACCTGTCCTAAGGTTACGACATGACTTAGGTATATCCTAAGATAAGACGAGGTTAGTGAAACGGATAAGTAATGAACTTATAGGAAAAAGTTCTTTCCTAAGATATAACTTAGTCCTAAGTAAGCTTTGTGAAACGGGCCCCTGATTTGAACTCAATCTATACTTCCCGATTATGATTCCATACAAATATGACTGATCATGGTTGTGTTGTTCTCTTCAACTTTTGGAAACAGTCATTGCCAGTTGTTTGTTTTGCCGCAAATGTTAACTATGGGGCTCTAAACATGTTAAAAACTGCCATTTTTCGAACTTTAAGACATGTTGCCATAGTAACTATAAAACATAGCAACCAATTTTCGCCTGATTTCAGTTTAGGGTATCAATGACTTTTATCATAGAGAGTTTGGAGAAATTCTGAGACTATGCGTGCCACAGCTCCTATTAAAATTTCAAATCATTACAGAGAATGGCTCTTAATATACATGTGTTCCAATGTTTTACTTCCCCCTCCTCCCCATTTACCCCAAGAGTCATGATTTGAATAAACTTCGATCTACTCTTTGTGAGGATGCCGCTTTACAAAGATGGCTTTCAGGGTTTGCTTTGCTTTGTGAGTAGATTCTAAAATACTTCACAGTAATATACCTATGTAAAACTTGTTTTATATGTTGGTTTATTGCCTTAACATCGGGGTGTCATAATTTAAATAATAGCGAATCTTTACTAACCGAGGATGCCTTTCTATTATATGACTTTTAATGGCTCGCTGTTATTAAAAATAATATTTCTGAAGTCATTTTCTAAATGTTCAGTAAAACTTTAATATTCTACTGTCACCCCGCCCTACCTCTTGGGGTCATGATTTGAACAAATTTGAGCAAGTAGAGTATGTAATGAAACTTCACATATAAGTTTCGTCTTTTCTGGTCCATTCGTTCTTGAGAAGATTTTGAGATGATGTGGCCAAATCTTCATGATTTTTTTATTGTCTTCACTTTGAGAGCAAGCATTGTATTTCCTGAGAACAAATATAAATCTCCTTCACTTAAGGTTGCTTTGTGGTAAGTTGGATAGAAAATTAACGATGACTTTTGGAGAAGTAAAAAAATATGAAAAGTTGACCAAAAACACACAATATACGACAGACAGACAGATACCTATATAAAAGCCGGACACTTAAGCTCTGAAAGCTTAAATGAAAGAAAAAAATCCCCTCCCATTTTTGACTTGCTTACTCAGGCTTACAATTTTAAATCACTTGCATGCTGAAATTTTAAAGTTATCATACATGTGTATAGGCATTCATATTTAGATGTGAATGTTTTATGCTCATTTACTGTTAAATGTGTAAATTTTATATTTCAATCCACATATATGAGGAATACACTATTATTAAGAGATTTGGAGGCATTATGCTACAATAGTTTGTTCGATTGATTGATTTTTGTTTCACGCCGAGTTGGTAATAATTTAGCCATATTTCAGTTATATAGCATTAAACGCATTTACAATCATCACATCGAAGACTTATTATGATTCCAAGATGCAGATTATTTGGTTCGTTGGAATGGGTGACTGGATGACAGTTTTGTGGAGAAAGACCTTTTGCTACTTACCATTTCACGATGATTTGGGTAGTACGCTTGCTCAACCAAAGGGAAATTCTCTTTCCCAAGCTTCTTCTGTATTCGAATCAACTGAGCAAACTAAAGAATGATAACATGAAAATAAAAAGTCAATATGTGTAATTAATTTATTTATTTAGAAAAAAAATCTGAAGAAAGAACAAAAATGAACGCTTAATGAAACAGTGAAAAGAACAATTATTATCACTTTGATATGTTGGATGCAAACTAGTTCTAAGTTACTTGGTAATGGGTCTGGTCCAAAGAATTAAGGTGTTAATTAATCTATAATATTTATGTCAGATCTAGCGTCTGAGGATTTCTGTAATTATTGAACACGTTCACGCATTTAGCAAATGTGGCTCTAGTAGGTCCATCCCTACTTGAATCAACAATGTGAGTTTGATTTAAGTAGAGGTTTTCAGTTATTTCTTAAATAAACCTGTTCCCAAAACTTCAACCTAGTTTGGAAAAATGTAAGTTAGATACAGCATCCGAAGCATGTCTAGGAGAAAACAAACCTAGTTTAAAAAATCATTGAAAATTTATTGGTCACGAAAGAGATTATATATTTCTTAGAATGGTCTAGCTTTAAAAAAAACTTGTCCATCCATGTAGAAAATGAGCCAGTATCCAAAGTAAATCTAGACGTTTGCATCTCTTGATGCATTCACTCTAAAAATTAAACCTGTTCACTCGTCCAGAAAATGAGCCAGTATTCGAAGCAAAGGAAATAAACATCCCTATATGCATAATCCTTGCAAGCTTGTCCAGAAAGGGATGGGTTTTTTTTGGGGGGGGGGGTGATGCTTTCTAAAAAAAAAAATTAACCTGCTCAAAAACATAACATCACCCATTCATTTGGAAAATATTCTCCAAAAAATTCAGCATCTGAATCAGTAAAGAAAACTGATAAGATACATCAGTCATGCATCTAAGTTCAATAAAAAAAAATTCGGAAAAAAAACAAGAGGACCAGGGGGCACATCGCTCTACTGGCTGAGCATTAGCTAAAAAAAGCAAAATTCAGTTAAGTATTGAAAAGCTTAAATGCATAAGTGGTCCCATCCTACCCCTAAAAGGGAGAGGGAGGGTTATGATTTGAACAAAGTTGAATCTACACTAACTAGGGATATTTACGTATTTTTTGACTGTGAATTTTCATAATGTGGCCCTATCTTACCCATGGGGAGCATGATTAGAACAAAATTGAATTTACACTATATATATATATATATATATATATATATATATATATATATATATATATATTATATATATATATTATATATTTAAAAAAAGAAAAAAAACGACAACAGAAGTTGTAAAACGTTCGCGCTTTCATTCAAATTCTTCAGACGTTTTACTTTAAACATTTGACGTTAAAATGTTATCATTATGGTAATCATTATTACCATAACAGTGCAGGAACAGCGCGCTAGACCGCTTGGCTATCTAGGCAAGTCAAAAAACTTGCTTTCGATGCCGATGGAATTCTCGCGGCGCGCACTGTTCCTGCACTGCTAGGAGACAGATTCCGAAGGTCGAGAGTTCAACCCCGGGTTGGGGCGGAAGTGGGTATCCATGTAAAAGTGAATTTCTTTGTGCTTTCTATATTAATATTTCTTCACTTAGGGCAGTTATGTTAGTTTAAGAGTTGTTGTAAAATGTGCTTTATAAATAATAATTAATTTCATTACAACATGTATTGGTAACAATCCTCTGTTAAAACTAATGTCCAAATAACTGTATCTCACTTCTATTCTCAATGACCGTGTAGTGTAGGGCAGCGCCGCGAGAATTCCATCGGCATCGAAAGCAAGTTTTTTGACTTGCCTAGATAGCCGAGCGGTCCAGCGCGCTGTTCCTGCACTGCTAGGAGACAAATTCCGAAGGTCGAGAGTTCAACCCCGGGCTGGGGCGGAAGTGGGTATCCATGTAAAAGTGTGCTTTCTCTCTCTCTCTCTCTCTCTCTCTCTCTCTCTCTCTCTCTCTCTCTCTATATATATATATATATATATATATATATGGATGCTTCCAGATAAATATGACCAATTAGTGCATTGCTGTTCTTGAGAATAAGATTTTTGAAGACTTTTTCTGTAAAACTTTGATCATCCATTGTGGCCCCACCCTACGCCTAGGGGTCATGATTTGATAAAAATAGAATCTACACCACCCTGAGAATGCTTTCACATAATTACTAGTATGACCAATCGCGGCTTTG
Source organism: Saccostrea cuccullata (assembly GCF_032062105.1). Classification (NCBI taxonomy): domain Eukaryota; kingdom Metazoa; phylum Mollusca; class Bivalvia; order Ostreida; family Ostreidae; genus Saccostrea; species Saccostrea cuccullata. The sequence goes on along the minus strand of NW_026928637.1, from coordinate 54,689 downwards.
CTTATTCTTGAGAAGAAGAATTTTAAAGATTTTCCTATATACTCAGTATTCCATATTCCTATGTAAAACTTTGATCGTCCATTGTGGTCCCACCCTACCCCCCGGGTCATGATTTGATCAAATTTGAATCTACACCATCTGAGGATGTTTCTATATAAATATGACCAATCAAAGTTTTGCTGCTCTTGAGAAGAAATCTTTTGAAGATTTTTTCTATATACACATGTATTCCTATGTTAAACTTTGATCGTCCATTGTGGCCCCCATCCTACCCCCGGGGTCATGATTTGAACAATTTTGAATACTAATATACACTACCTGATAATGATTCCACATGATTTTCATCTTTCCTGACTCACTGATTTTTGAGAAGATTTTTTCACTGATGCCATTAATTTTGCTATTTCGTAATTATCTCACCTTGGAGGAGGGCGTGAAAAAACTTGACTCCCTTTCACCCAAGAACACTTTGTGCTAAGTTTGGTTGAAATTGGCCTGAAATTGACAACGTGGTTCTTGAGAGGAAGATGAAAATATGAAAAGTTTGCGACAACGACGACAACAACGCCAACAACAACGACGACAGACAACAGACAAATTTCGACCAGCTGCACAATACTGCACAAGAAAATTTAAATCTGGGACGCCGACGCCGATGGTATTATGCCTATATTATTTATAGGTTTCCCAATATTTGTTGAGGTGAGCTAGCTAAAAGTATTGATGTAGTTAAGTTCTGATCGTTAGGCATAGTGTATATTTTTTATATATTCAAATCAATAATTTTCACACTTCAATACAGATTGATTTTATCAATAATATAATTTATATATATATATATATATATATATATATATATATATATATATATATATATATATATATATATATATATATATATATATATATAAATATATATTGATAAAATAATATTTGTAAGGGATTAAATAAGACTGAAAATACAATATACCGATTAACTAATTTCAAAATAAAAGCCTTTTCAAACTTTAGAATAACAAAAACCAGGTCCGTAGCAACGTTTTTCCGATAAAGTTGATTAGCAAACTCTGAAAATGTACGGTTACAGTTCTCTTATTTGATATATTTATGCCCCCGTAAACGAAGTTTTTTATTCCCCCGTAAACGTGTATAATTTTTGTCGTGTCCGTCCGTCTGTCTGTCTGTTTGTCTGTTTCTCCGCAAAAACTTTAATCTTGCCAATAACTTTTGATTTAGTGGAGCTATGACTTTCATATTTCACAAGTGTATTTTTTGTGACAAGACCTTTCTTTTGGTACTACCAAATTTGACTTTTGACCTTGACATTGGAGTTTGACCCACTTTTACATGAAAATTCCAAACTTTTACTTTGGCCATATCTTTTGAACAATAGATACCAGGACATTTATACTTCACATATGTATTCTTTGTTAAAAGACCTTTCATTGGATATCAACAACTATGACCTTTTGACCTTGACCTTGTAGATTTCTATACTTGTGAAAAATTTTAACCTTAGCCATAAGTTTTGAACGGCAAGGGCTAGGGCTTTCATACTTCATATATGTAATCCTTGTGAGAAGAGCCTTCATTGGATACCAAGAACTTTGACCTTTTGACCTTGCCCTTGGAGTTGGGCCTACTTTTAAAAAGCAAACCTTGACCATAACTTTTTAAGGGTTAGGGCTGTTGCTTTCATACTTAATATATTAAATTCTTGTGACAAGACCTTTCATTTAATAACAAGAACTTTGACCCTTTGACCTTGGAGTTTGACCTACTTTTAAAAATTTTTAACCTTGGCCATAACTTTTGAACGGTTAGGGCTAGGACTTCCATATTCAAAAGTATTCAATGTGGCAAGATCTTTCATTGGATACCGATTACCTTGACCTTTTGACCTTGATCTTGGAGTTTTTTGTACTTATGGAAAAAACTTTAATCTTGGCCTACTTTCATATTTCGCAATCGTTTTTCCAGTGAGAATCCCCTACTTTTGGTACCAATTTAATAAATTTGCATGTAAGAAAAATTTAATCTTTGCTATGTTGCCATACGGGGGCATTAGTGTTTCACAAACACATCTTGTTTTCATTTCAAATGAAAGAATTTACCTAAATTTAACCTTACAAAAACAACACCTGAGGGAACGAAATCCCAATAAGATTTTTGTAATAAACTCTGGGACAGCAAAAGGCTATCCTAATAAAGTAGCATATCTCCCCCGCGTTCAACATGTACGGGCCCAAAAAAATGCAGAGCATAGAAATACATGTTTTTAAGCTCAGAATGAGAATTTACCAAAAATAAATGTTCTACAAGCAAACAGATCAACTACTTTCCTCAAATAAAATCCTTCAAATGAAATACTGTTTTCGTCAATTTCAGCTTTACTTTGACTAGATATACATTAAATTCCGCTTAAAAACTAAGTCTGTGATTAAATATTTTGTAGCCTACCACCCATGGTCTGTCCTGGAAGTTATAAATAGAATGTAAAGAGTTAATACTCGGAATTCCGCCGTACTGAAATCCTAATAGAATGTTTTTCCAGTCCTCACATGCATCTCTTACACTCTGTCTGATCAGCAGGAAGTCTGGTTTGAATGACCTGTAAGACATAGCAGACAAGGTATCTACTAGTATATCATTCACGTCTAAAAAGGCGGAATAATCTTAAGAATGCTTAGTTGGAATTATCATTCTACATTTTTATTATTGTGATACCAGGGTATTTTTGAGATCCTGCTAAAATGCTGCCAATTAACAAATAAGAGAACACAAGACAGCGTCTTTTCTATACTTCTACATGAATACTTTTGTATTTTATACTTTTATGATGCAACTTCCATAATAACATTTTAACCAACAGTATGCAACAGGAAAAAATTTAGAAGCACATTATATACAAAGACTAAAACATATCCATAGTACTGTTGGTATGTTCCAGTATTTAATTATCTAAGGAGATTATTTTATATACTTTTAGTTTGTTGGTATTGATTGTCATTTTTGCTGTTAATAGATTATGTTCTTTCCACATTTAGGCTGCTGGTAATAGTTAATGTTGTATATACTTTGATGGTGTTGGTAATACTTTATATTTGCATATCCACTGCTCTCTCCCACTATGAACACGTAATTATCAACTGCGTTCATAGGACTGTAGACGCAACTGCTTCTACAATAAGTGCAATTGCTCTATTACACTCGTGTAGAACAAACTGCACTACACATATATAGTGTATTGAGAAGTATATATATGAAATGTTCCATAAGAGGAATAAAAATAAGTTTTTAATAATATTCTTTGAAAAAAAAAAAAGAAATTTAGAATATTTAAAATTGCTGATTTATACCTTTAAAAATTTAATTTTGGTCAATGTATTTAATTGTATAATAAAACTTTTTAAAATTGTAGAGAACTGCCATATTTTTATTTTTTCGTATCATGCATATTTGTACAAAGAACGATAACTCTTCACACTTGGGTAATAACATTCAGAAAGAGAAAATTTCTATAACTAGTATATCTATATTTCAAGAATGATTTCAGCTATTAAAAATAAATAGAAAAACTAAAAAAAAAAAATTATAGAAAATCATTCTGGAGTAATAATCATTATAAAAGCATTCTCATTTTTCATCATAGTGTTAAATCATTGATTTTTGTCAGAGGGTTTTAATAACGTTGATCGATGACGTCACAACTGCATCAAAACAAAAATGTGATGACAGCGCTGCTTGTATCCAGATAACTGTGTTTGAGAGGCAAATACTTTATAAATTGTTTGTGATTTATTAGAGAAAAGGAGCATTAATCAGGTTGACTGATTTTAAAGCCGTATGTTTTTCTTTACTAAAGACAGGATGCGTCCTTATGTAAGTCAGGATTTCCTCTGATACTCTTGAAAAAAAATCAAAGAATGCAAATATAAGTAATAAACAACGATTATTCAGTGAACATGGCATTATGAATAGCAATAGCTCTGCTGGCATATTTTCCATGATGCGCTAGCGCGCATCATGGAATATGCCAGCAGAGCAATTGCTATTCATAACGCCATGTTCACTGAATAACGTTGTTTATTTCTTAAATGTTCCTAAATACATGTATACATTTTTAAATTATTGGTAATACTTCATGTTACATATACACAGTACTATAATAGTTAATGTTCCTAGGCTAAATTAATATGTAGGTACAGGTATGTAGCTGGATATCCTTAACGTTTAGGTAGTTGGTTATACTTAATGTTTAGGTAGTTGGTTATACTAAATGTTAGGTTGTTAGATATACTTAATGTTTAGGTTGTTGGATATACTAAATGTTTAGGTTGTTGGTCATACTTAATGTTTAATGTTCAAGTTGTTGGTTACACTAAATGTTTAGGTTGTTGGATATACTAAATGTTTAGGTTGTTGGTCATACTTAATGTTTAGATTGTTGGATACTAGTATATTTAATGTTTAATTTGTTGGTTATACTAAATGTTTAGGTTGTTAGATATACTTAATGTTTAGGTTGTTGGTCATACTTAATGTTTAAGTTGTTGGTTACACTAAATGTTTAGGTTGTTGGATATACTAAATGTTTAGGTTGTTGGTCATACTTAATGTTTAAGTTGTTGGTTTCAATAAATGTTTAGGTTGTTGGTTATATTCAATGTTTAGGTTGTTGGTTATATGTAATGTTTAGGTTGTTGGTTATACTTAACGTTCTTTTATATACGTTTAGGTTATTGGTTATATTTAATGTTCCTATATACACTATCTGGTTGTTGGTTATATTTAATGTTCCTATATAACACGTTTAGGTTGTTTGTTATATTTAATGTTCCTATATACATGATCTGGTTATTAGTTATATTTAGTGTTCCTATATTATACATGTTTAGGTTGTTGGTTATCTTTAATATTCCTATTTCCACGTTTAGGCTGTTGGTTATACCTGGTATTTCTATATACACTATCAGGTTGTTAGTTATACCTGGTATTTCTATATACACGTTTAAGTTGTTGGTTATACCTGGTATTTCTATATACACGTTTAGGATGTTGGTTATACCTGGTATTTCTATATACACGTTTAGGATGTTGGTTATACCTGGTATTTCTATATACACGTTTAGGATGTTGGTTATACCTGGTATTTCTATATACACTATCAGGTTGTTGGTTATACCTGGTATTTCTATATATACGTTTAGGTTGTTGGTTATACCTGGTATTTCTATATACAATTTTAGGTTTTGTTCATTACTTTCCTACCTGACGACCTTTGTTCCATTCCTTGTAACTTTGATGTCTACCATGGTTCCGGTATCTGTATAGGAGGCCAAATTGATTTCACTAAATTCTGCCTGCAACAGAACAAGGCAAGTACAATAAGAATTACGAACTCTGTGCTTGTGTGTGCGTGTGTGTGTGTGTGTGTGCGTTTTAACATACGTATGTTGTTTTTTAGCAAGTAAATTATCGACGATTTTACCTAGACCCGATACAGTCAGTCATAAGTTAATCTATAGACAAATCCAAGCTTACCTGCTCTACTCTGACATCCCAGTCGCCAAAAATTTTCTTTCCGACAAAATACTTAGACCTACAAAATTAAGGCATATCAAGGAAAGTACAAAGTTCCGATTTCTAAGGATGTTGAAACTACATTCAATTATTTGGTCATCACCATCAAATAGGACAAGCCTTTTTAATTCAAAATATTGAAGAAATGTAATTTCGGAAGGTGGATGGGTACAGTTTATGAATTTTGTAATAAATCAGCGCTTTAAAAAACTGGTATGCAGGGCTTTTGCTTTTTACACCAAACAGGGGCAAATCGAAGGAAAAAATCAACATATATCAGAGAACAATAAAAGAGGGGGTTGGGGTATATCGTCTTGTGGTGTTCATTCTTCCGTACGTCCATAAAGCTTGTTGAGTACTCGTCTCATATCGGCAAATCCTCCTATATCACTGAATAGAACTTAAATAAGACTTAATTACGAAAAATTTCTTCACTATGCTTTTATGCACCTGTAGAATTGCGTTTTCCTAACAAAAGTCACCGGTGTGGCGCCTCTGTAAGAGCCTCCGCTCTAAAGTCACGAAATAAGGAGTCTAAAATCTAAAAGAAATTATTGTAAAAGAATCTTTCTCGCATAATGTTACTGCACGTGCACCTGATAGTTTTCGTTCCATGGGACTGATATTAGCGGTTTCTTGAAAACCTTAACACTTTAGAATTCTTTGTGAAATATGAGGAGGGGTTTATACCTATCTTTTATCCGCAATTGTTTCCATACCACTGAATACATTAAATGTGACTTTCACAGAAACTTTCTAAATAAGTTTTCTAAAATGTGTCTTTATGCATCTCTTATTTTATGTTAAGGTTGAACAGATATTTTGACTTTATCATGGTAAAGTCATAGAGTTTGCCATAAAGCCCGTCCGTGTATGGAAGCAGTGAGTATCAATTGAGTGCTACTCACCAGTCTGTGTGGGGATCATCCACAACCAGCAGAATCTTACATCGATCTTTATTATATGGTTTATTGACACTTGGATGAGAGATCCCTGCACTTGTAGATCGAGAAGGAGAACTTGGTGCGCTGGGCGAAGGCCCTTTTTTAAAATTTAGAATAGTGGCATTGTCCTCTCGGTCCTTCAATTCGCCCTGGAGATCGCCTGAACTAAAACGTCTCCGTAAGAAATTCATGGCATTTGATATGAGCTCCGTTTCTGCAGTAAATTGGCTTCACCGTCTCTCTCTTTGATGAAGTGGAACATGGACACCCAGCTATTCAAAATCTTGACATAAGTTTATAGCCTTTAACTAAAGTAAAGAAACAAAAAAATTGATTTTCTTATTCAAGTGTTCAGATAAATAATTGGTCATTTTTTCATAACCTCCTTCATTTCTCCTCCCAATCGGAAAATAAATCGATTCTATTAATAATTAAGGATTTTTTAAAATTCCAAAATGTAAGGTTTAAAAAAGAAAAACAAGCGTCGGTAATAAGTACATGTATATTTGAAAGCATAGTAAAGACAAAGTATGTTGATGATATACCTGTAAATATTTCAACTTTTAAAATATTTGAATCGCAGTAAGATTGGGACCAGGTAGTTTTGGTTATGACTAAAATGATAATAATAATATTTTGCGTATTGTTTTTCAAACATCTTTGTGCATCACAACATTACTAGAGTGTTTATCGAAATTATTCAGAAAATTTCAAATAACAAAAGAAATTATCTCCGGTGTGTTCTGTTGATCAAAATTACTGCTTTTGAAAAAAAAAATCCTGCATAAAAGATATCAATGGGAACGTTAAACCTAGTAATACTAGTATTTCTGATACTATACCTATACTTATTATTGTGTGGTGCAAAATACCCGATATTGAAAAAGAAATTCAGTTATGAACTAAGTAAACGAAGATTTGCGGATCAAAGAAGGCTTACTGTAGTTACTGGGAAAGATATTTGCTCAGCATGAATGAACATTAAGAATAGAATTTCTTACCCTACCAGCTCTTGTCTTTTTTTTCTCTCCATTTTTTTTTCAATTTACATGTAGCACATGTTAAAAAAAAGTGGGCATTGGAATACTTAGTGTTTCAGAAGTACTATATCATCAATTTTGCAATTCTTTGATAACGCTGATTTACAACAGACTTCGAATTTCGAATGAATAAAAGCAATCTACAGGATGATATATATCTATAAATAAAGCTAGATCAAAATAGCACGTGTTTTTTTAAACAAGCCTAGTGCTTATCTTGATAATATTGTACTAGTAGTACATTATTAATTATTTTTTCATTGAGACTATGCGTACATGAGATTCAAAGACAGCAAATATTGATCTGTTCTAGCCGCCTGATCGTGCTACAGTCAGCCGACATTTTTGGTCAAACTGCTTCACCGAAGAAAAACATAGGTCTTTTCAAGAAAAAATCCCAATATTTTGAAATAAAGTAAAAATATTCTACATGTACGAGATGTAATAGAAGAGAGACAGTCTTACCCGGGAATAAATGAGCCTTGTACTGAATTCCATTCTACATCCTGTCTGTTCTGGAAACAAGAAAATCAATACCATTCCCATGATACAGAGTAAAATTGATCCAGGATATTTATGATAATGTTTCAGATGAGTAGGTATATAGCTGAGATCGATGGGACAGCGATAGAAAAAGGGACTGTACTTATTCCAAAGACGTGCTGAATAAACCTTTCATAATTAACTCCCAGAACTTAAACTCAAATAAAGAAGTACTTATTTGTTGATCTACACTGAAACTACGGTTCATAAATTAATACGGCGTGGAATATAAAATATAAACGGTTTGCCAAAAACGGTTCTTTTTTATGGTTAAAAGCCAAAAATCCTGAAACTCTGAAGTCAATGTTTTTATTCCATGTATCATAGTTATTAATTTCAATCAGTTAAAAAATCCGTTTCTCTTGATTGTTTAAAAATTTTAATTCAATTTATTGCTCTGTTTGAATTTTTAGAATCAGATAAAGAGACATTTTAATATGCCACAGTTCCGCCAAAAATGTACTAGACTCAAAAGTAATACATGTACTATTTCTATTCAATGGTGTTCAATTACGAAAAGAAAATATAATTATTGTGTGATATTTTTAAATCATTTGTATCTGAATTTGTTACACATGTAAGCAAATATACTTTGAATATTTCATTTAGTTAGAAAGAAGACATGAGTCCATCCTTCATGCTAAGAAAAGACTGAGAGATGATTAAATTCAAAATACAGATAGTCACACATCTTAAAAATGTTGGTCAGATCCAGCATAGTCTGGCAGAGGCTGTCCCTGGATGTATCATTCATACAGGTTTGATCTAAGGGATGTTAAGAAAGTTCGTTCCAGGATGATATATTTTTAAAAAATTCAAGGTAGTACTTAACTAAAGAGATGAATTTTCAAGTCTGACAAAATCACAAGAGTGTGCTTTAGATTTAGAGCAATTAATTTCTAGCAGGAAGTTATAGGATTTTTCTTCCATATGAAAATATATATAACATCTTTAAAGCACCCGAATGATAGAAATGCTGGTCATTTTGAGTGAAAATAAAGGATAATTTACTGTTGTTTCTTCAAAGCTTATCTTGCATCAGACAAGCTGATTAGGTTTAAGAACGATATAATCACTTTTCAATAGAATAGGTTTGTCATTTTGAAAGTTTTCACAGATTTGATAATTTTTGTATAATATTTGAAAGGATATTTTGACCTGTGTGCTTAATATATGTCACAAATATGCGTAATCCCTAAATTTTCTGAACAGACATCATCGGTTTTAATACCTGCCCTCTCCTAAATTGATTCAACAAAAGACAGTTAAAACCTTATCAGTAGCAAGAATGAACTCTGTAAACATGAAATATCACAAATTGTAAATATCTTCTTTGGGGTACCCATCACTTATCCGCAACTCCTCTCATATCACTGAGAAAAATTTGATGAAACTTTCACAGAATCTTTATTACATATTGCCATTGTGCACCTCCTATTTACTTTTTGATCTGACACATATTTTGGCTTTCCCATTGCAAAACATGGACACTGCCATTATATTCATGTGGGAGGCGGGGTTATCATTTATTGAGCTCATTGTCTCAATTCCGACCATTTTATTTATCATGGAAAGTACAGACTTTACCTAAAGCCCTGCTTTCCGACATAGTTTTCTTAAAACTCTCCTCTTTTCATTATCAAGTAATTTTCATTTTGAAGTGTGCTGATTCCTCCTTTATGGAAGGATTTCAGTGCCACATTTAATAAATACATATTCACCGTATACAACGGGTAACGCGGGGGAGTTGCTAAAAAGTATGGGGGAGTCGTTTTCAGCGTATGGGGGAGTAGATTTTCACCGCTTCGGAGTCAGGTCACGCCTTTTTTGGTATATGTAAGATGTTTTTACAAAAAACAAATAGCCCACGGAAGGTAGCAATAGTTAAGCTTTTTCTTGGTCATTTGTCCGGCTAGCATACACGTCTAGTTTTCTCAAACACTTCGAAACTAATCGACAGATTTCATATTTTTGTTGATCAAGTGGTTAAAAAATGCATGGTTTGCACAGTCTACGACTTGTGTAGAGATTCCGACAGTTAAAACAGCTAAAGCACACGTTTATCTTTTAAATGCAACAATTAAAACTTCTCTAGACTTTATAAGAATTAATATTTACTTCAGACAGTAAATGTTACGTAGGGGGGGGGGGGGTCGTTTCTGGAAAAACACAACGCATAGGGGAGTCGCACAATTGAATTGTACTATTATTTTAAATTTCAACTTTTCATTTGCTAAATGCTTCCTTACACTTTTTTTTTGATAATTTCATAATTTAAGTAAAATGTAACATGAATAAAAATCAATATAAGCAATATGTACAAGTAAAAATAAAAACATGTATTTATCGTTCCCTATTGTGAATCGCATGAGTATATACCAGTACTCCATATACTAGTACTTATTACTACATGTACATTTGATATGGTTTCTGCACTGATGAGCAGTGGTATATCCCAAAACATTCTGCGATAAAATACTGTTGGGTTGTTCATTTAATGTCGAAGAAAAAAATAAATACAGATATGGAAGGATGGGGTAGGAAAGGGGACTTTAGCTTTGCCACTTTCCTTCACACATAACATAAATGAACTTTTCTAAAGAATATATTTCGGGATGAGGGCATGATATTTGAATATTTTTCTTTGTGAATTTTTATAGCTCTTATTATTATTAGAAGTTCAGACCCCGCCCTTACCCTGTGAGATGTTGGACCTGCCGATGAGATATTGCACCGCTTACGTTACAGTATGGGCGGGGTCAGCTGTCAGAACTTTATACTATCGAATTGAACAAGTTCAAACTTCATTGCGGAGAATCAAAATTTCATCATGATATCAAAATATACAGTAAAAAAACAAATCATTTATCGAATGTGTTCTCGGGCAAAATTGCGTTCATCTTGAAATGCGTTTTGTCAACCCCTTGAACAAAACTATTTGCCTTCGACCTAAATTATAACAGCCTCGGGCAAACAGTTTGCTTCTTCGGTCCGACAAAACGCATCTTGTTCTCGAACCCTATTTAGGAATGTATAGTACTGGTTGTCCCCCTTCGAAAACTTCGAGCTCGTAAAAGAACATATCATGTGCCTGTGTTAATGCAGTTTAAATACTGCATGTATAAGCAGGGAACACAAAACAATTATAATTCGAGACATCTTTTTGAATACTAGTATTTCTTTATTTCAATTTACGTGCCTTTAATGATAAATGACATAAATGACTGTGTATTTAAAATATCAGTCTCAAGAAAGTTTTAAAAGTGTGAAATTCTTCCTTTTAAGAACATACTGTTGTAACGTTTTTTACAAAGAACAAATGATTATCTATTGGGTCCGCTTAGGATTCCTTCCTAAGAATCACGTTTATAATATAAATCAAACTTCAATAACAATGGCGAACTGACTGAATTCACTATATATATTTTTCCTAGGTCCTATCTGGATAATGATTAGAAAACTAACTATAAAACAAACTATAACAACAGAATCACTGACAATCAAGCAAATAATCAAATATAAAACCTATCCCTGTAGTTGCAGACTGAGTGGTATAACCAACAATTATGTTGTTTCCCGACACAGTCTGCAACTACCTAAAAAGCACACCCTAAAAGTCACTGAGACACCTTTATTAAAAGTCACCAAGACACTATAGTCACTGAGACACATACAAGGAACTAGATTCTTTAGCTGAGTGGTCTAACGAACAATTCTGTTGTTTCCCGACACAGCCCAAGAACTTTGCCCAATAGGTGTAAATCAAGCGATGAGTAACTAACAAATAACCAAATACTTCATGGGTGCTTCTATTTATACTCTTTTTACTTACTGATGATTGGTTAATAATTTGCAAACTTTGATTGGCTATAATGTAAACGTTGATTGGTTAATTATCAAATGATTCTATTGGACGATTTCAAAGGTATTTCAATCCACTATGATTATTCTATTTCATTACACTGTTTTCCTCTACTAACATATGTGTATTAACCCCAGATTATCCAAATTATTTTCAATCAACATGCTAATTCATTGGTGCTTGAAGATGTGTTACTTTATATGATAAATAAATAATTTAATTATGAATGTTATTTATGGGCCAACCTGAGAGCATATTCCAGTTAAAAAATTTCTAAACCCAGAGATTTTTTTCCTTTTTTTTAATGAAAAAAAATGGTTGATATTATTAACAAATTTTCCATATTACAAACCAGACTGTTTTTAGCCGGGCTTATTGCTCAATGAGCAATTGCCGGCTTATGTCATCCTGTTCAAGGCAGGAAGTCGACCCCATAGTCGCCATTTTAAAGTTACGTGTAAAAATATAGTTCTTGCTCTGAACCGTTTTTGAGATAATACAAACGCTAAATAAAGCAACAAAAATAAAACGAAGTTTTATCTTTACAAAACATAAGTATCAATGACTTTAAAAACTTCAGTCAAAGAACATAGTTCATTAGCGTAAGGATTTTTGATAATCAGTGTTATCGTAGTTCTCTACACATACGAGGTAAAGCAGGAGAGGGAACCAGACTGGCCTGTTCGTTTACATTCAGCTGCGGTAGCAGATTAATTCTGATTCTGACAAAATCGGACCGTGGTATTAGGACCGAAAAAGTCACTGTCAGTGTCTTATCATTTATATTGATATTTTTAAAATAATTTTTTTCATCAGAATATAAACGCGTGATTCATGTAAGAAATTCATACTACTCTGTAAATGAGCCCGGCTCTCTGTACTTCTGAGTACTTTGATTTTTTTATGGAGAGGCTGTCATTGTTGGAAGCAAGGGTTCGTGATCTTTTTATTTTTTTTTTTTATTTTTTGTGATGTAAGAAAATTACATACTGAGAGGAGGGTCTTGTCACCGAGCACATGTGCTTCGAAGATATATAATCCACACTTATTGTACAATATTGTACTTGCATATCGATGATTTTTTTTTTTAGAACTGATAAAGCCACAGAAAAAAATCTTGTCGAAAGTTCAAACTATAAACTTTAAGGAATTAACCAAACATCGATTTATAGATATCTACGAGTAAATAAAAAATATGGCGGTATAAAAAAAATAACCTAAAAACAACACCAAATATGCATTTGAGTTTATTTTGCGACTCCCCCATGCGATGTGTTTTTCCAGAAAGGAATCCCCCTACGTAACAATCACTGTCTGAAGAGAAAATGTCTTAATTATCAATTTTATTAAGTCTAGAGAAGTTTTATTGTTGCATTTTAAAGATAAACGTTTGCTTTTGCTGTTTTAACTGTCGGAATCCCTACACAAGTCGTAGATTGTGCAAATCATGCATTTTTTAACCACTTGATCAACAAAAATATGAAATCTGTCGATTAGTTTCGAAGTGTTTGAGAAAACTAGACGTATATGCTAGCCGGACAAATGACCAAGACAAAGTTTAACTATTGTTACCTTCCGTGGGCTATTTGTTTTTTGTGAAAACATCTTACATATACCGAAAAAAAGACGTGACCCACATCTCTTCCAACTCCGAAGCGGTGAAAATCTACTCCCCCATACGCTGAAAACGACTCTCCCATACTTTTTAGCGCCCGTTGTATACGGTGATAATTCGATTGTTATATTTATTACTAAATTACCCTTGGGGCATATGAGTGAGACTAAAACCACTTTAGGGCCTAAATATCCTCTTCTTTTTTCTTTCACATAAAGCAGTCAAACTGTTGGCATGATTGTAATAAGAATTGAGCTCTTTGCCTTAAGCTGTAATATCCCTCTGATAAGAGGGATAACTTTCTGAAGATATTTTCCATGAAATTCGGTGAAATGTCTACTTTCTGAAGACATTTTTCCATGAAATTCAAGGAGTTGTCAATTCAGATTTTACAGATTTCCTTAATTTGGACCATTTTTTCAGTCAACTTAATCAAATCTGTTCTTTTGTACAGATGTTGATTTTTTTAGTTTTTATTGCCAACATTTTATTAGTTATTCATAATACTTTACTTTAAAACATTCATACAGAGTTCCTCTAAACGATGTAAATTGAGATATTTCTTTCTCTTTCTCTAAGTCATTTAATTGTTACAGAAATTTCAGGTGCAGAATTGTTGATAAACATTCAATTTGTTTCACTAAAAAAAGTTTTCAAGGGCGATTATGGAAAAATAAGTCTTGTTGATGGATGCATATTATTTTACACACACAGAAAACAATTTGATATTTAAGGAATCACTGTCTAGTTAGTATAGTATGCCATGGCATCAACAATAGTGGGAAACATGGGGTACTTTGCATAACGGGCGAAGCCCATTTTGCATCAATTATCCAATGTTTCCCACTATCGTTGATGTCTCTGGCATACTATACTAAATAGACAGTGATTCCTTATATTTCTATTTTATTTTAACAAGAGGCCCATGGGCCTTATAGTTCACCTGAGCATCATGCAACAACTTTCCAACGTTTGAATTTGGTGCATGTTTTAAACTAGATGTCACAGCATTTACAATTTTGAAAGAGGCACCATTACTTATCATAACTACATGTATACACTTTGCATGCTTATTTTGGTTACTTAATACCCATAGACAAAGTAGGAGAACAAAAAATACATTTTGACTAATCAGTAATTTTGTTGTTGTTGGCATTGTTCTGTCTCGGGAGACAATGGAGATCGTGCCAAGGATCAGGATCAGTCTGTGGTTGAGTGGCAGCGCCGACTGTGGCTGTAAAGTCCGATTCTGGAGCGGCATGCTTTGTTGCAGTTCGCACAGATGTGATGTGGTTGAGCTGAGACTGAAGCTACTCTTTGTCGTCTGCGCTGTCTTCTCTCATCCCACTGTTCTTCCCTCCTCTTTTCGCTGAGTTGGAGGCCTGCCTTGACAGCATGCCTCCATCGATTTCGGTCAGCAGCCACTGCTTCCCAACACGCCGGGTCGATGTCTCCGGCCCTCATGTCACGTTTTAGGACATCCTTGTAGCGAAGAACAGGCCTTCCTGTAGGTCTTGATCCAGTTACATTTTGACTAATCAGTAATATACAGCAATAATCAGTAGTGCCACTACCACACATGAACCCCTGACTTTTGGTTCACATGTACACATTTCACTATTTTGGAAAAGGCAATCTTGCTTATCAAAAATGTTTTATTAAAACTGAGGAGCAGATTTCAAACAATTCATTTTCAGTATATAAGTAGAGCCCCTCCCCCATGGTACCCCTGACCCAGGGGTCTTGAAATTCATAATTCAGAAAGAATGGCCCTTGCTCATCATAGCTAAATAGATAGATTGTCTGCTTGATACCCAGGAGCAGAGAAGAAAATTTTCAAAGATTTAATGTGTTTTCACTATGTAATCAACTGAGCCCTGTCCTAAGACCAGAACCCCTTACCCCGGGGCCATAAAATTCATACTTTTGAAAGAGGCATTTTTCCTCATGATAATTATGTACTTAGTTAGTTTATTTAGCGTAATACCCAGTAGCAGAGAAGATTTTTAAAGAAATAATGCATTTTCACTATTTTATCAATAGTGCCCCACCCCAACACCAGAACCCCAGGCCTTAACCTGGGGCCATAAATTTACAATTTTAGAAGAGGCATTCTTGCTCATTATAACTATATACTTATTTTGTTTAATACCCAGGAACAGAGAAGAAGATTTTCAAAGAAATAATGCAATTTTTTCACTATATAATCATTAAAGCCCCGCCCTAGCACTAGATCCCCTGACCCTGGGGCCATAAATTTCACAATTTTGGTATATGACTCAATGGTCATTACATTCACGCTAACAGTTTGACTGCTTGATGTCCAGGAGTAAAGAAAAGGATTTTTAAAGATTGCATGAACTTTAGTGGTTTTGACCCCACTCCTTAGGCCTAAGGGGGGCAGGGAGCATGAAATTCATAATTTATGTTTCCCTTCATCCATAGATGCTTTATCCCAAATTTGGTGGAAATTGGTTGAGTGGTTGCAAAGGAGGAAAAACAAGAGGCCCATGGGCCACATTGCTCACTTGAGCACTAAGGGTAGGAAAAAGTAGAAAATGGCTTTTTATTGTAAAGTTTAAATCCAAAAGTAGTCCCATGACCAATCATGGATTTGCTAGAAAATGATTTTTAAAGAATTTTCCTATATATATCTTTAAAAACTTTGGTCGGCCATTTTGGCCCCGCCCTACCCCCGGGGGTCATGATTTGAACAAACTTGAATCTAAACTACCTGAGGATGCTTCCATATAAATATGATGAATTATGGCTTTGACATTCTTGAGAAGAAGATTTTTAAAGAATTTTCCTATATATTTCTATGTAAAACTTGAATCTACACTACCTGAGCATGCTTCCATATAAATATGATGAATTATGGCTTTGTCATTCTTGAGAAGAAGATTTTTAAAGAATTTTCCTATATATTTCTATGTAAAACTTTGGTCGGCCATTTTGGCCCCGCCCTATCCCCGGGGGTCATGATTTGAACAAACTTGAATCTACACTACCTGAGCATGCTTCCATATAAAATTTACTCAGGTGACCTGAAAATGTAGACATAGATTTTTAATAACACGAGGACTCCCATGCCAATTTTAATAGCCCTCGCTCACTGACGTCAAACACAAAGGCAGCCACACGAGATTTACATGAACTTTTGGCCTCCTTAACGTCAGACACAGAGACAGATGCGCACAAGATTTGCATGCAAATAAGGCCTCCTTAGCTCCTTACCTATCAACATGCCTAATTTACATTATGGTAGAATTATCAAGAAATTAACTCCGCTAACAATCAAAGAGATATCACTGAGAGAAAAATTAGAAATGGAAATATTCTGCTTTAAAAAGCAACGCTTTAGTATGTTTTCTAATGAGAATCAGATAGGTATGAGAGTGAATATTATTTTCATATAAACTTCATATTTCTAATTTTATTTTGAGATAAAAAAAATTATTGATCTTTTTTTTTTACCACATCAAATTTTCTACACATTGTGATTTGACAAAATATTCATTTCTGAAAAGTAGACAATGCTTCATACTTCAAGTTATTTTCCATTGAATCTAATGCTATTGTTGTTGATGAAAATCAATGTTTGGAATTCAAAACCAGAAGTCTCTGTCGAGACTGTAGCTCTACTGATTTGTACTTATAACAAAGGATGAGAAAAGAAGCCATTGCCATCAGACCAAAACTGTAGAAGGAGTAGTGTATTGAAGGAATTTCACAGACATTTCTATTTTTAGTAACAATGGCAACACTGTTCATCGAAATCAAAAACCGATGCACTATTTTATGTATCTTAGTGTAGTCTATTTGTGTGCCAAGTTATATTGAAATCAGACCAAAATTGTAGGAGGAGTAGGGTTTTGAAGGAATTTCACAGAAAATTCTACTTTTAGTAACCATGGCAACACTGTTCATCGAAATCAAAAAAAGATATACTATGTCATGTGTCTTAGTGTAGCCTACTTGTGTGCCAAGTTATATTGATATCAAATCAAAACTGTAGAAGGAGTAGCGTTTTAAAGGAATTTCACAGAAAATTCTATTTTTAGTAACCATGGCAACACTGTTCATCGAAATCAAAAACCGATGCACTATTCTCTGTATCTTAGTGTAGCCTACTTGTGTGCCAAGTTATATTGATATCAAATCAAAACTGTAGAAGGAGTAGCGTTTTAAAGGAATTTCACAGAAAATTCTATTTTTAGTAACCATGGCAACAGCATTCATCAATATCAAAAATCGATGCACAATTTTATGTATCTTAGTGTAGTCTACTTGTGTGCCAAGTTATATTGAAATCAGATCAAAACTGTAGGAGGAGTAGATTTTATATGAATTTCACAGAAAATTCTATTTTTAGTAACCATGGCAACACCATTCATCAAAATCAAAAACCAATGCACTATTCTATGTACCTTAGTGAAGTCTACTTGTGTGCCAAGTTATATTGAAATCAGATCAAAACTGTAGAACGAGTAGCATTTTATATGAATTTCACAAACAATTATATTTTTAGTAACCATGGCAACACCATTCATCGAAATCGAAAACTGATGCAATTATTTATGTATCTTAGTGTAGTCTACTTGTGTGCCAAGTAATATTAAAATCAAATCAAAACTGTAGAAGAAGTAGCGTTTTAAAGGAATTTCACAGAAAATTCTATTTTTAGTAACCATGGCAACACCGTTCATCGAAATCAAAAACCAATGCACTGTTACATGTATCTTATTGTAGTCTACTTGTGTGCCAAGTTATATTAAAATTAGACCAAAACTGTAGGAGGAGTAGTGTTTTGAAAAATTGTTTACAGACAGACGGACAGACGATGGGCACCTTACTATCGCATAAGCTCTTCTGGTCTCTGACCAGTAGAGCTAAAAAAAATTGTGAAATTTGGAGCAGAGGGATATTTCACCTTAACTGTGAAATTCATGACCAGTCATTGATTATATTCAGGGGTTCTGTAGCTGCAGATCTGTAGCTCTCCGAAAAAATATATATTGATAGACCGGAGAGCTACAGAGCCACCCATTGAAAAAACTGTATATTTATTGCGCACAAAAAAATGTGCTCGGTTTTGATATTATTTCGCCATGTTTTTAAACCTGTAATCTCATAATATTACTAACCATGTGTTCCTAACATATTCTTTGACTCTTTCCACATCAAAACATTCCTCATAATTGTTGTTAATAGTCCTCCTGGCCCTGATATTGCAATCATCGAACATTTTGCTTATTTATACTGCCATCTTGGTTTCAAAGATAACTCGGTCCAATATGCTTCGTTCAAATGTCAACTACGAGAGAACTTGATAGAGGAGAGAGGAAATTTTTGAAATCTTCCATTTCTTGCAATTGAGGTAAGGATTTTGAAGAATTAATCAAGAATCGAGCGCACTTTTTTGTGTGCAATAAATATACAGTTTTTTCAATGGGAGGCACTGTAGCTCTCCGGTCTATCAATATTTTTTTTTCGGAGAGCTACAGATCTGCAGCTAGGGGTTCTGGTGCTAGGACACTGGGATCTGTTGAATATACAGTGATATCATATTTCATTGGTTATTTAAAAATCTTTTTCCCTGCACCTGGGTATTAAGCAAACAAACTAAATGCAATGTGATGAGGAAGGGTGACTCTTCCAAAATTGTACAATTCATTGACCCAAGGTCAGGGGTTCTGGTATGGTGCTAGGGCATAACCCTGTTAAAATTAAAGTGAAAATGTATGATTTCTTTAAAAATCTTTTCTGACCCTGGGTATTTAGCAAAAAAAAATGATGAGGAAGGCTGTTTTTTCCAAAGTCAAGAAATTCATGGCCCCTGGGTCGGAGTTCCAGTGTAAGATCAGCCGTACATAGTAAAAATTCAATAATTTTTTAAATCTCCTCCTTTCCAATCCCTGTGACAAATGGCACATTGACTGTACTATATAGGTCATAGTCAAGGTCACAAGGTCATTGACATTGGTGTCATTTAAAAGAGCTTCATTAGTGGAGTATGCATACCAAATATGAAGTCTCTATCTTTTATGGTTCAAAAGTAATGGCGAAGGTTAAAGTTTGCAGAAAAAAGGCTTTTTTTTAGCATATAGGTCACAGTTAAGGATACAAGGTCATTGACCTTGGTGCCATTTAAAAAAGCTTCATTAGTGTAATGTGCATACCAAATATGAAGTATTTATCTTTCATGGTTCAAAAGTTATGGCTAAGGTTAAAGTTTGCAGACAACAGACAGACAGACAGGACAAAAACAATACTCACCCCAAATCTATCGATCCAGGCACAAAAAAATAGCTTTTTTAACGGCAAACTTAAACCTTCACCATAACTTTTGGACCATGAAAGACAGAGACTTCATGTATCGTATGCATACTCCTCTAAGTTCTTTTAAATGACACCAAGGTCAATGACCTTGTGACCTTGATTGTGACCTTTAAGCTAGAAATAGCTTTTTTGAACCTTCCACATAACTTTTGAACCATGAGAGATAAAGACTTCATATTTGGTATGCATACTCCACTTATCAAGTTCTTTTAAATGACACTATGGTCAATGACCTTGTGACCTGAACTGTGACCTACAGTATATGCTAAAAATATCTTTTTTCCAACTTTGTTGTCACTGGGTGCATAGTTTTTCACAAACACATCTTGTTCCTATATATTTTTATATAAAATTTTGATTCCCAATTGTGGCTCTGCCCAACCGCTGGGGGTCATGGTTTGAACAATTTAGAATGTACACTATCCCAGGATGCTTCCACACAAGTTTCAGCTTTTCTGGCCCAGTGGTTCCTGGGATGAAGAACCCCACCCTATTTTTGTCTTTTCTTGATTACTGTAAACGTATTACATTTGGCTGTGTATTCTTTTTAGCGGCTTTGGCGGAACGCAGCAACCGCTAAATCAAGTACAATGCTAAATGTCTCGCATATAAACACATACATAACAATATGAAGAAATGCGCTAAATCAAAACTACGCTAACTTATTCAAAAGTCATTTTCCGCCATATATCGTACACGCTAAATATAATACATTTACAGTATCTCCCCTTGTGATGGGACTTGGCCCTTCATTTTAACAATTTTAATTCCCCTTTACCCAAGGATGCTTTGTATCAAGTTTATTTAAATTTGATCCAGTGGTCCTTGAGAAGAAGTCGAAAATGTGAAAAGTTTACAGACGGACAAAACTTAAAATTTGTTATTTATCTTATAATACATATAATATAAAGTTCACATAGTTTACATTTTATTTAACATTAAAATAAACTTCTTTCTTTAGAAAACCTTGGCTAGAGAAGATGTGAACTAACAGCTTAAAGCAGACATGGTTATAATAGAGCTTACATGCTTACAACAAAGGTTTTTTTAAATTCCTTATAGTTTTAATTCATATTTATGAAATTAACAAATATAATGATTTTTTTATGTTTATATGGAAAATGTCCCTAGCTATTCACTTTTTAATTGCATAGTAAAATGTTAAATACATGAACATATAAAGGTATTCCCTTTTTTAATGGAAAAGATATACAGTACATTTAGTGTTACAAAATACAGGCTTACAGCTGATAAATAAACAAATATTTACTCCATACTTTGTATTACTTTTTTAAAATACATGAAATGATAACTTGAAAGGAAAAATATATATCCTAATTCTTGTAATACAATGTACTTTTAAAAATTAATTCCTTTAAAGGTGCATGGACACAGATTTGAAGTTAATATTTATTCTCTGTATAATATTACGACTTACATATTTTAATAACATTTCGCACAAAAATAAATTTAAAATCTTATTTTATTTAAAAGTTATTAGAACTTAAAATTTTTTGGCGGGTTTGATTGACACATCCTTGCACTTTCACAAATTTTAACTTTATTCTGAATACTTAGGAAAAGTGGCAAACTTGTTGTGTTTTTATGAGAAATATTAAAACTTTAATCCAGAAAAATAATTTTATTCAGAGTAGAAATGCTAGAAAGCAAAACTCCTTCACAAGTATCGTCATTATGAGCTAAGTGTTGTGTACAGAGTTTAGCAAATCGATCACACCCGTTAAACATAAACAGTTTTTGTTAACAGAGCACGAGCTCTGTTATTGTTGATGTTTATGATTCACCGGGTGCATTAAATTGTTAAAGTCTGCTCACCACAACTGCATGGACTGACAATATACTATGTGTATGTTTTGCTTTCGAACATTTCTACTCTGAATTTTTTGGATTATAGTTTTAATATTTTTCATTTACACACAACAATTCCAAAGAATTAAGAATAAAATTAAAATTTGTGAAAGTGCAAGGAAGTGTCAATCAAACCCACCAAAATATTTCAAGTTTTAATAACTTTTGAATGAAATAAGATTTTTATTTTATTTTTGTGTGAAATGCTATAAAAATACACATGTCGTAATAATATACAGAAAATATTAACTTCAAATCTGTGTCCATGCACCTCTAATTATCACAAGGCTGGATTCTGATGATGTTTCTAGCATAGATCATGTGGCCTTACACATATCAAATATAATAAGTAAACTTAAATGACACAAATGAAGAGTTTAAAAACGTTTCAGAAATTCTTCTGCACTGATTCTGGCTCTAGAATTAACAGCTAGTTTCATAGCACTTATTTCTTTGTCTATTTCCTCCATGAAGTGAATGATGAAATCTACAAGCTTGTGTTTGTACATCTGCTCTGTGTGGGTATTTGTGATGAGGAAACTGATGTCATAACCCTGAAATTTATCAATAGTTTAACCTCATTTTTCATCAAAGTTCTTTTTAACAAAGATTTAATGCTGAAGATTCTTTTATTGAACGTTAAGAGGTATGTAAACAGTTCTGCTGGAGTTGCATTACCTCAACTGGCTTCCTTCGGAGTACTGTGAAATGTTCAGCTCTCATCATCATAAAGCGCATAAATTTGTGACATAAAATCTTTTCAATATCATCAGCCTACAAATAAATTATTCCTCATAATGAAGGTCATAAATATACTTGTTAATTTTTCATTTGATCATTGTGAGTTTTGATAAACAAGAGGCCCATGAGTACATGTAACAACACTCACTTGATAAACTTTGAATCTGTTGTTCTACACCAGGTTTTGCCCCTTTGTAACACTTACTGAGGCCCTGCCCATCCTGAGGCATCTTGATTTGAACAATTTTGAATCTACACAACCCCAAGATGCTTCAACATGTTTCAGCAGTTATGGCTGATTGATTTGCGAGTTGAAGATTTTGAAAGATTTTTCATTGAAAAACTTTCTCAAAGGGGTCATGGCTTATCCAATTTTGAATCTACACAACCCCAGGAAACTCCCAAATAGCTGAACAGGCCTAATACTTCTTGAGAAGATTTTTAAGCATGCCATTGTACATTTTATAAATGGAACAACCACAGCTCAAGAAATTTTTATGTTGCTGTTTCCTGACTGATAAACAGGAATGTTTTTTAAAGAAAATAAGGAGATGTTATTTGTTGGATATGTAAATATAAATAAAGAAACACCATTGGGTCCATTAGGATTCTAACAGTGTGCTGGAAGATCTGGTCTCCAAAGACTGTACCTTAAATATTAGATAGAATGTTCTATCGTTAAAATGATATATGTCCTACGGACCCGGTTTAACGATAGAATGCGTTCCGTGTATTCACAATGTAGCAAAGTAAACACGGGCGATAACTCGTACTAGTGCATTTACTATGAACAAAAAAGTGAGTTCCGAGCGTAAACATGGCGTGTAAAATTGAAGCGAGAAAAAACGTTGAGAAATTTAGTTGAATTTTCATCTTTATTTAGACTAAACTTTAGGTTTAAATACTAACGCAGTCTCAAAAAGGTTTGTTTTGATAAATTTATAATTTATTTTTTATAGTGCAAATCCGTTTGTATCCTTCAGAATTGTTTCGGAGCGATTCTGCAATTTTTTGCTACATTGCGAGTATATGGGTGGTATTCTAACTGTGGTGAGGGCTTGTCCCGAGACACAGTTTGATTATTCTAACTACTTAAATATATAAGCAACTCCAGCATCGTTTCAGAGTAATAGTACTTGTGTGTAGAATCAGTGGTTTTCAAAAAAGTAATTTTGTTAATGACTAATCACAAGATGTGATGATTTCTGAGTTTGTTTTTATTGAAGAAGCAGGTGTCACAATATCAAAAAACCTAGTTTTTAATTTATTCTGAGGAATAGTTGTATAAAGTGAATTTGTATATTTTGATGTAAAAGAAAAACCAGAAGTCTCTGTTGAGACTGTAGCTCTACTGGTTTATACTTATAACAAAGAATGAGAAAAGAAGCCATTGCCATTAGACCAAAACTATAGAAGGAGTAGCATTTTAAAGGAATTTCACAGAAAATTCTATTTTTAGTAACCATGGCAACAACGTTCATCGAAATCATAAACCGATGCACAATTTTATGTATCTTAGTGTAGTTTACTTGTGTGCCAAGTTATAATGAAATCAGATCAAAACTGTAGGAGGAGTAGCGTTTTAAAGGAATTTCACAGAAAATTCTATTTTTAGTAACCATGGCAACACCGTTCATCGAAATCAAAAACCGATGCATTATTTTATGTATCTTAGTGTAGTCTACTTGTGTGCCAAGTTATATTGAAATCAGATCAAAACTGTAGGAGGAGTAGCGTTTTAAAGGAATTTCACAGAAAATTCTAATTTTAGTAACCATGGCAACACCGTTCATCAAAATCAAAAACCGATGCATTATTCTACGTATCTTAGTGTAGTCTACTTGTGTGCCAAGTTATATTGAAATCAGACCAAAACTGTAGGAGGAGTAGCGTTTTAAAGGAATTTCACAGAAAATTCTACTTTTAGTAACCATGGCAACACCGTTCATCGAAATCAAAAACCGATGCAGAATTTTATGTATCTTAGTGTAGTCTACTTGAGTGCCAAGTTATACTGAAATCAGACCAATACTGTAGGAGGAGTAGCGTTTTAAAGGAATTTCACAGAAAATTCTATCTTTAGTAACCATGGCAACACCGTTCATCGAAATCAAAAACCGGTGCACTATTTTATGTATCTTACTGTAGTCTACATGTGTGCCAAGTTATATTAAAATCAGAGCAAAACTGTAGGAGGAGTAGCGTTTTGAAAAATTGTTTACAGACAGACGGACAGACAGACAGACAGCTAGATGGACACCTTATTATCGCATAAGCTCTTCTGGTCTCTGACCAGTAGAGCTAATGATCAAGATTTGTAATTTTCACTAAAAACACCACTGCAGCCAGCCTTTAGAATATCAGTTAACTAGAAGTGAGTCAGTGGTTACATGGCACCGTGTTGACCCCTGACGAGGTGAGGAAGCACTTTGTTTATATACTCAGTGTGTTTTACCTTTATCTTCTTGTGATACTTTACCTGTTTTATCATGATGCTAATCCTTAAAGAATTAATGGATCCCTCTATAAGAACCTTTTCTTTCTCATTTCTGCTTATTGTGACAGGCGTAAGAAGAAGTTCTTTGCTGCTTCTGTAAATACATTATTCATGTTAAAGGCTACACTAATATCACTATGGGATTCACTTTAGAAACTACTTTGTTCATTGAGAAATGAATCTTGAAACTACTTTACAATGAGAACTTTTTTGCAATACACTTTGTATATGAAATTAATTTACATTTAAGGAATGCGGATTATAAAGCGTAAACTGACCCAAACCAGGTTATACTTCAATAATATGGCCAAGAATTGGAGTCATTCCTTATAATTTAATTTTAAAATAATTCAACAACTGTGGATGTAAAATTGTATTGCTCTTTATTAGTTCAAATTTGCCACTAAATAATACAACGGTAGTAACTGAAGCGGTGGGAAATGAGGGAAGATAATGACTGATACATAGACCTAGCAGCCATGCTGTTTGTTTACACGAGGCAAGATCAAGTAACTATTTGATGGGAAGGTACATTTATTAAATTTGGAATTTTCCATGAATCCCGAGGACTGGAAATGAGGGGATTGCATGGATACAGAAGATTCAATTGGTTGTCAAGGGGGGCGGGTGTCCCCATACCAAATCAGATTATACAGAAATATAATTTTGTTCCTTTTTGGAAATCAACCAATGAGAGGCTAAAATACAAATAAAACTAAATTACATCGTTATAATATTTTTTGCAAACAATTTTAGAAAACAATTTTAAAAACAGTACAGTCTGCGTGAAAGACATCTGACCATTAGACCTGACCGATATGCTGTGCCTCTGGTCTGATGTGTCATTTCTACACCAAACCATAAAATCTGATGTCCCTATAAATGTGCAGTTTTGAGCTTCACTATTTTGATGCAGAGTCATTTGTTTAACGAGGACCGATCTACTTGATCTGCGCATACGTTTTAACGCAGCATCGACTCAGGCACGTCACAGTACCCTGGACTGTCGTCACAATTGAATATAATAATGTCACAATTAACATGACGTCAAATTGCGCTAAAATGTTTCGCTGATCTTGCTCTATAGACTGTGCTAGTTGAAAGCTGGCTCATTCTGGCATTTTTATTACTTACATGTTTTTAGAAAATATTTTTTTTAAATTAATAAACAACTTTGAAACATAATTTATTTTGAGGTATCAATTTCTTGGTACAGATTCATTAATTTTATCTTGTTTCATTTCAATTTGTGAGTTAGAAAAAAATCCCAATGCAACCAAAAGTAAACGATTTTAGTCTTTCTCCTCGAACATGTTGAAGTGTTTATACTTTTTTTTTATTGAGCATAAAGAGGAAATTATGTCATAATGTGAGAATGATTTAATTTTTAGAAACTAATACAGTACTACAATCGTTTGTTGATGTTATGTAAACCTATTGCAACTTATAAAACATCTAGTTGGATAAAATAAGTCCTATTTTTGTGTTTTGATACACCCCCTTTTTACTGCAATAAAGGCTACCTCCGATTTTCTTTTCATTTTTTAAAAGAGGGATGCAAATTGCATGATATATGTGAAAATCAAAACATTTCATCGTTTATTTTTTTTAATTTGTCAATTCATTTGTTTATTGTGTAGTTTTAGTATGTATTGTGTATAAATACACGAAAAATGGTCCATATCTTGAAAGTGCCCCCATTTGACTACAATAAAGGCAAGGTAACAAAATTTCATTCTAAATTTTTCATAGCATAATACATACAAATTTATATCCAAGAATCAAATTTTTTTATCATTCCGTTTTCGTAATTTCCAATTAGATTGGGCCTCGTTAAAAATGTTTGTTATAAGTAAAAAAATACAGCAAAAATCCAAAAATGTAAATGGATGCGATTAAAAACACATGGACCATCTCAGTTTAATGTGTAATAAATCAAATCCTTTAATATCAATTATAGTATTAGTAGAATAATAAATATGATTTCATAGGTTATTCTATTTCATGCATTACACTTATTGTCGCAAAGTTTTATGGTCTGACAAAATTTAATACGCCTTCATGATGGCTTCATCCCTATGTTTTCACTTATTACACGGGAATGAATGTCCTGTGTGGTCAAAAATACTTTTGCATAGACTCCACTTCTGCATAGACTGAAGCATTGAATGAGCTTGACAATTCGTTTTAGAAGTATACTTATTTTAATTACTTTACTTCCACCTCTGGTTTGTTATGCCTTTCAACCACTTGAGAATCGAAATTCTGCAGACAGATCACAGCATTCAAGGTGCCTCGAATAGCATCCAAATATGGTTTCAATGTGGAAGACTGTTAAAAAAAAATTAATATAATATTAGGAATGATGAATTAATAATCATATAATCTTAATATCTGTTCAGTTACAGGCTTCAGAAAACATATATAGACTTGCAACTCTGACATTGATTAAAACATGATTAATCTAGGGCACATTAACCAGTTCTGCTCATGCATAAATCACAAGATCATTACATTATTATGCAAAATGTAATAACACAAAATGCAATAACACAATTTTTAAATTATTACATTTTGTGCTATTACATTTTGCGTAGAGATCAAGACAAAATGTAATAACTTTCTCTTTTTTTGTTACATTTTGCGTTATTTTATTTTTGCACTGAAAACAACACAAAATGTAATAAAACAATATGTAATAAAACAAAATGTAATTATTTTTTTAATTGTGTTTTACACAAAACATGTCATCATAAAAATGATTACATGTACCCAACATGGGAAACACACTTTACAAAATATATAGAACTAAAACAATGAGACCAATTTTAGTTTTATTGAATACACAGTACTTAATTATAAAGCATAATTTAACAGTTTATTATTGAAAAGAAAGAAGAGATAATTTTGTTTTTGGTTGTCTGCTGGTGATTTGTATGGAACAGTATGGTATCATAATTGTCAATAATTCCCCTTTCCTCTATATATTTACATCTGCCAGTATAAATGAAAAGGTTTTTTTTTAGATTCATTGCATTTGTATATAAAAAAGCAAAAGCACACTGGTCAATACCCCCCAACAACAACAACAACCCTGCCCATACATGCACGTTTCTAATTTGCAACACCTATAATTTGAATACATGCATTAATTTAAACTGATTTTTAATACATGCAGCTAATTAAATCAATATATATATTATAAAATTCATTAATTGTAAGAATTTGCATTTATCTATTTTTTTTAGAGGTGAAACGATACGCCTCCTTCACGGTTCGATACCTATCGAAAAATTTGGCCTCGGTTCGGTTATATTCGATACGATACATTTTGATAGAAGGAGACAGATTCAATGTTGTTTTTATGCTACCTTTTACTTAATCTAGTAAAATAATTTATGTACAAAATGGATAGAATGTATCAATTTAATTGATTTGATTGTTAAAAATTATTTTACAAACTTCGAGTCCACAAAAACACACGTTTCTGAACTAATTATACAGAAAAACATGTTTATACTTTATGCCAAACCCGACTGAATGACGATCCCGACCGAAAAACGAACCGAACCGAAAGTAGAGATTTTGTACCGTGTATCGAACCGAGAAAAAATACCGCGGTGAACCGATACCGCGGTGAACCGTTTCACTCCTAATTTTTTTCCTTTTGTTTTATTATCTTTTCATCGGGCACTACTCTATTGAAAATTGTACTTAATTTGGCTAAACAAAAAGTGTGTAATTACATTTGAGTGCTTGTCTTTTGCTTTATCTCGAAGCAAAATGTAACAACGCAAAATGTAATAATCCAAAAATTGTGTTATTACATTTTGGGTTATTATATTTTGAGTTGATCTCGACGCAAAATGTAACTAGATGTCATTGAGATGGTGGCCATCTCAAAGGGCCCCGCTTTTAGCAATGAACATGAAAGTGTAAGGAAGCTGAAAAGGGCTAATTTGGAAATTACTACTCCCTTAAAAATAATACATTAAAAAACTTTTAGAAATGTATCCTCCATGAAAATTGTTGCATATCCTCTATCATAATATCTCATATGGAAGGAAAATCACATACCTAGTCAATTTGTTTGAGGCCGAGTGGACTTAAGGGAAAAAAATTATGCACCAAACAAAGATTTTAAACAGAGAGGCTATTTTTGAATTTGACCTAGAAACTTTGGTCAAGGTCACTGCACATCAATTAACTACTGGCACTCTGTGAGTGAAGTATGAGCCACATTGGGCCAAGGAAAGTGAAAATATGCTCCAGACAAGAATTTAAACAGAAAGGCTAATTTTGACCTTGACCTAGAAACTCTCATGGTCACTGCACATTCAATGATCACTTGCACTCTGTGAGTGAAGTATGAGCCAGATTGGGCCAAGGGGAGAGAAGATATGCTCCGGACAAGGATTTTTCATATAATTCTGCTATGACCTTGACCTTAGACCTAAAAACATGGTTTAAGGTCACTGCACACCTATTACCCAAAGGCACTCTGTGAGTGAAGTATGAGCGAAATTGGGCCAAGGGAAGAGAAGATATGCTCTGGACAAGGATTTTTCATATAATTCTGCTATGACCTTGACCTTTGATCTAGAAACATGGTTCAAGGTCACTGCACACCCGTTACCCAAAGGCACTCTGTGGGTGAGGTATGAGCCAGATTGGGCCAAGGGGAGAGAAGATATGCTCCAAACAAGAGATCTCAGACGGACAGTCGGACGGACAGACTGATCACTATAGGGCGCCCGCTGAACGGGGCCCTAATAAGTAAACGCAAAATGTCATAATCCTCAAAAGTGCGTTATTACATTCTGCGTTGATTTCAATGCAAAATGTAATGACACAAAAGTAATAATCCAAGTTCATTACATTTTGCGTTGTTATTACATTTTGCGTTGTAACAATGGATATCTTCTTTTATCATATCTGATAAGTTTTAATTCTGAAGTAAATGATATTTTAGGGATTTAATAATTTTATTATTGGAAAGATATTCAACTATTTTTCTAATTGTAAGATGGCAATCTTTCATATCAAATTGCTTAAGAATTAAAGGACACATCTCTTCCCCAGCTTGCTTTCACTGGGCAACAGAACAAACATCGTTTTTAAACATCTCCCTTCCTTCATTAAAACAATATAATGACATAGCTACTGGCAAGTCTTTTGTCTTCATAAACTGTAAAAATTATTATATGCTTCTGCAAAGAAATTTCCAAGATATTTGTTTAATTTGCAGCCATTCCTTGCTCAAATACGACTGAATCAACATTTTTTGTCACAAGAAATCTACATATTGAAGTCATTAATTATCACAGTGTGACGTCACAAACATGGGGTAAAACATTTCATAACATATGCTATTTATAGGACAAGTGCACTTATGCAAAACTTAATGGGCCATTTTTCTGTGTCGTTATACTTTAGAATATTTTTATGTCAAAATTTAATTTTTTATTGTAGATATAGTAATCTCAGTCCTTGCAATCCTTTGCACCAACTGCTGCCCCTTCCCCCCTACGGACAAGTTTTCATCAAGCTTTTATCTGGACTACCTGAGATTGCTTGTTCATTGAAAGCAAGTGCAGCAGGTGGTGCATAGGATTTCAAGTTCTTATAATTACAACAATGCCTGAGAGAGAAAATAGAGAATTTGCCAGTGTGCTTCATGAAATATGCTTATGTGACAAATCTGTGTGATTCACACACCAATAACATTTCTTAATTGAATCATCATATGCATATAGATAGGCCTATTGTATATTTGATTTTTTTTTTTTAGTGATGACCCATTTTTTGCATTTCTTTGCTATCAATTTTAATTTGCAAAAAATAAAACAGACAGAAATTAATTCAAATTATGTTGATTATTGTGTACCATTAAAACAGGCAAAATAAAAACTCAGTTCAAATCTACTTCTTTTCTTAATATACAAAATTTGGAACATACAGGGGGTGGCTATATAGAAGTACATATTGTATGTTAAACGCTGCACTCCCCCCCAACAGTGGTACTGATACATATAACAATATATAATGACTAATCATCATCATGGCCCTTCTGTTCTTGTGGAGGATTTTTTTTAAAAATTCGTCTGAATCAGTTTTCCTTTCTAAAACAATTATTCCCTACTCATTGTGGCTCCACCCTCCACCCTTTTGTTGACATTTTTCAGTACGACTTAGTCTATCTTTTACTTAAAATGACAAGTTTTGTGTCAACTTCCTACATCTTTTCTGCTGCCTTTTAAAAGATACTCCACAGATAAAAGTGGGACACGCTTTTGTGAATTAACTTCGATCCCTGACTAATGAAAAAACTTAATACTGCCCTGAAATTACAAACTTAAAGGCAATCATAATAAAAACATTTTCAGAGCAAAATTTACGAATAGAGAAAACACCCACCATGTTTCTTCCTCCTAACACGGAAGTGGAAATAAATATGAGTTACTACCCTTTACGGAAAGATTTCGGTCTTTTCCGTGAATAATTTTTTTTTAAATCTGTAGACTAGTTACAAATGCAATCCTTCACTTTTGATAGTATATTTTTTGATGATTATAATAATTATTATTGTTTGTTTATTTATCTATTTTGTCTGCTGTACTCGACAGGTTTCCACACAATTCGTCCTCATGTTAATACAACACACGCACAATACCTCATATCTTGGATGTATTATGCAATATTTATAAAGATTATTATTATTATTAATATCATTCAATATTTTACTTTCCGCTTCTATTTCTTCACCAAAAAGTGTTTCTTTTCATGGTTACTTTGTAATCTTTACGTTTGAAAAGTATATTTAAGAAATACAATATACATGCATGTATATCTACACATTATATTATCTTGATACAGTATCATGGGCCTCTACAATAACCATGAAAACGGGTTGTCGGTCAACCCTTTCTCTAGACCGCTTAATGCCATATAGTTCATGTATATCTAGGTCCCATTGGAACGGGAGGTGTGGAGCGTGCTGAAATTCGGCAAATCCCTCGCCCACCCCCACCCCCGTTCTTACGACTGTAAAATAATTATCCCGCTACTAGTATATAACAAAATACTGTAGAAACCAGCTTGTGTCCCCTCAATAAAACCTTCTTGTGACTTTTTTCTTCTTTGGCTTGTCAATGAATTTTTGGTATAGTTGATTGTGCCCCCCCATCAGATTGCCCTCAATAAAACCTTCTTGTGACTTTTTTTCTCTGGCTTGTCAATGATTTTTTAGTATAGTTAATTGTGCCCCCCCCATCAGATTGCCCTCAATAAAACCTTCTTATGACTTTTTTCTTCTTTGGCTTGTCAATGAATTTTTGTTATAGTTGATTGTGTCCCTCCCCCCATCAGATTGCCATGCACAAGCTCCGCCCCCCCCCCCCCCCCCGCCCGGCCCAGCTGAACTGAATTCGATTACAATGGGCCTGAAAATGCAGATCTATACATTTAAAAAGTCAAGTTTATTCTTTGTCATAAAAAAGAAAAGTTTCCATTCACAAAAACATATTTAATACACGTATGTGTATGTTGGGGTGGGGGAAGGAGGGAGGGGGTCGGGGTTGTCCGTTAACCAAAAGTGAAGGTGGGGATGGACCGGTCATTTATTAAAACTTCTATCATAGAGTAATAGCAATAGACATGTTCTAAAATCTCAATTAAGCGGTTAGGAGTATATAAATACAACATTTAGAACAGTTGTCATTCAAATATTTAAACTATATTGAGAGTTCCAATATTCAGACAAAAAATGTTGGCTTTAAATAGTGATTTCTCTGTTTGAATACATTTTTGTGTCCTACAAGTAAAGTAAGTGTAAAATGTCATTTGCCTTATTTCAGAACCTAAAGAGTCCTATTTTGAGGGATGTTTACTCCTTCTAGGCACCTGATCCGACTTCTAGAATTTTAATTTCCAGTGGTCTGTGTTTTATACCCTGTCGACAGATTTCTCTTGTTTGTAGTTTTCAGATCCCTGTTCGTTATCTTCACCTTCTCCATTGAGAATTAGACTCGACACACACTTTAGGTCGTTCTTTAAATTATTACACAAAACACCATGAAACTGAAAAAAATCTCATTTTGAAATGAACCGAGTGCAGTGGCGATTAGTACTACTTTTTGCTGTTTAGTTTATAATGCTCTTTATATCTTGAACATAAGATCCCAAAATGAGAAGGAAAACGGCGCTCTTTTTCTTTAGATGCGGCAAAAAAAAAAAAAAAAATCAAACATCTACAGATCAATTAAAGTATACAGAAAGGTGGGGTATTAATTTTCAATTTCTTTTTTGCACTGACGTGTGCAGAATGGTCAGAAGTGGGGTGTTTGTAGTATTTTTACACTGGATCTAAGATCGACAAACGATGCAAAAATTAACATGTAATGTATCTACTGACGTAACTGGAAAAGCTTTTCTTCGAGAGAAAAAAATTAATACAGCTCTAAATTCTGGCTTCTAATTCTTAAAATTTCAGTAATTTTTTTTTCTTTAAAGGTGTTTCTTTAAGAAATTAAAGGCCAACTTTTTCCAAGACCATCTTCTTTCCGTACATGTACCATTTTTTTTTCTCATAAAATACTAGTATGTTATTACGGGTGCGTATCATTACCGCTACATTTTCAAAATTTTCATTACCGCTACATAGTCATTACCGCTACAAAAAACCTTACATTACCGCTACATAAAAAAGTATACATTACCGCTACATTGTCTCTTTCGTTAGCCAGCCACTTATGCGTGTACAGTACAACCTATACATGCATAAGACCCGTTTCCCCTGCTCACTACGGGTAGGTGAAAGTAGGACTTTGGATGGGATGGGTTTATTATTTTATTTCATTAAAATCAATTTTATTTCATTAAAAACAGAAATTTAAAATCAAGCACTGTTCATAGATAAAATTCTGGGAGAATCCTGTTTCTTACAGCACGTATTTTCATGTAACTTTTTTCAAGGAAAGGCTGAATATTGGCCAAAAAATCAAAAATGCTCGGTTGTGAACTATATTTAACATTAATTGTGCCGAACTCTTTGTGAAAACTTTTACACTCAACATCTGCCCAAATTGTTGGTGGAAATGACGATGACCGCTCAATGTGCCTCGGAAACACATCAAACACAAAGCACTCTTCAACTTCTCGAGGATCCAAAAAACCCAAATAGAAGAAAACTTTCAACCACTGTCCAAATACTGTTCATTATAGAACTCTTATATCGAACATACCTGGCTAAACTGATATGTAGCGGAAATGAGTTGTTTTTGGCTGCTTCAATATGTAGCGGTAATGAGTTGTTTTTTGCCGGAAAAATGTAGCGGTAATGATCGGTCGAAAATCTGAAAAAATGTAGCGGTAATGAGTTGAAATTTTTGGCAATGTAGCGGTAATGTTGACCTCCCGTTATTACTCATATAAAATTACTGTAACAAAAATAAGGGGGACCAGTCTTTCATTGAACATTTTCAATAGTAAAAGTTATGTCAGGCACCCCCCCCCCCCTGTTGCTACGTGCCTTGGACACGAACTTTGTTTTGTTAATGTGAAGTTTCACCTGGTGTGTTTAACTGCACACATCATTGAGCACGGACTGACAATACTGGTGAGTTGGTTTTGCTTTCTGGCATTATTAATTTAATTTTTCTGGATTGTAGTTTGATAAATTTTGTAAATACACATTTTTTTTACTTCTAATCAGTATTAAGAATAAAATTAGACTCAACATGCTAGAATGAAGAATTAAACGCGTCCCAAAATTATGGAAACATAGGTACGACTCCAAAGTCCGATGATGACGCCAAAGTCTGATGGTCTGCAGGAAACCCCATTGGCGTCGGAAGCAAATTAAAAGTGGGGGGGAGCTAAGTGTAAGAAAAATTTTTAGACCTCCAAAACAAACCTGACAAGCAAAAAAAAAAAAAAAAAAAAAAAAGAAAGAAAAAGGAAGTGCCCATTGTCCAAACACGAAAATCCTATTTCGTGGGGAGGGGGTTTATAGGTTCCAACTACAGTACCAAAGTTTTTTTCCAAACAGCACCACTTTCCCAATTTTAAACCTATACTGCAACGTCTCTGTGGAAAGTGGAGGGGGAAAGCTAAACCTACGCAGCAATGTTCAATGTCTATACTAAGTCTATCTTTGCAAATAAAAAGTGGGGAGGGGGCTAAGCCCCCCTAGCCCCCCGGTTCCAACGCCTATGAACTCCCATGTATGCATGGTTTGTTGTCGCATATAAGTTATGTAGTCAACTAGACAAGATATTAAACCGAGAATTTGAGAAAACATTAACATGAAGTCTGTGTCCAAGCACCTATTTTACATAAAAGTATAGTGTAAATAGAACATATAAAATCAGTATTATTATTTTTTTAAAATTTTATATCATATTCATAAATTAAGAAGTATCCGAATAAAAACGCGTATTTTTTTTATTTGTCAAACAAAACCATAAAAACCCTCAAAATCATTTCGTTTGTGGATATTGATACAGCTATGCCCATCATAGTACACCGTCTAAAAATGATTTATTTATATCGATGTACTCAGCTACGGAAGCAGTTCTATTCAACTTTTTTTTTTATCGAGATACATGTACATCTACGTGAAACGATTAGGAGTATTTTACCCTATCTTTGGACTTTCAGTAGGACGTGACTTTCTCGGCGCTACATAATGGAGAATACTAGTAGATTCTCATTGGTTACGAAATTAACAACATAGGAACTTAAAATTGTTGTTGATAACGATCAGACGACTTATGCCCCACCTCTGTGCCGTGAGAGAACTTTTAATTGGCTATTTACTACACCAGTTGACATTCGGCCGCATTTCTATCATATGTATATTTCAACAGTGAAGGGAAGCTGTGTAAAGAACTATATGCGGTATATTGCATATGTTTGCCCCCACAAAAGTCAAATTTTGAAAACTTCCTGAAATGTGCTGAATTCAATAAATTGTACGAGAAATATAAGTTAACAGAAAATATTACAGTTCCAGAGCAGTGTATTCACAATTTCTGTTTTTATGGCGTCACAAACTAGTCCGATTTTATATCCTTTTTCAGAAAGAGGACAAAATGGACAAAATTTCAACAATTTAAGCTTTAGAATTTATAGAGCGCATGTGTGTTCAGGAACAATATTGACATATTTCATTGATATTATCATTCTACACATATCAAAATATTAATCCTGAACACACATGCGCTCGGTGACTTTTATTTAAAATATCGACGAAATATGTACATTTTTCTTCAAAATTCATAAAAAACTGAAATTTACGTCATATTTGTGACGTCATTACGTACATATGACGTCATTATTTATGAAATTATTCAGTGCTTTGAAGTCAGCATATACTCCCCTGTTTAAGGACTTAATTAAATATTACTCCATCAAAGTTTGATTTTGGGGGGCAAATGTTGGTTAATACCGCATATAGTTCTTTCAGAAGCTAATTAGGTAACGTCGAGAATGCCACGCCTTACTGAAAGTCCAAACTAAGCGTGTAATTCTTCTAATTTTGCTTCCATGTTTTCTATATATATATGCATTATGCAGGGTACCAACGTTGAACTTTAGAAAGTTTTTGTGTACGCCTAGCTACGCCCTTGGACTGAATATTATAATTACATGTTTGAACACTGTGTAATTATGAAACGGAAAATAATTATATGTACACTATACTGTTCAAAATTTGAGTAATATTGTGTATGCAAACTGTGTTTAAAAAAAACAATGAACAATGATGAATCGGTATATATGTTTTCTTTGTGGAAGCAGAAGTTTTTGAATATTTTCCAGAAATCCTTTCTCAACTTTATTAATTGTATACAGCATTTGTTCTGTGTACAGTTAGTTTGTAGAATAAATAACTTTACCCTAGTCTCGAAAAAACTTTACCCTAATCGCAAAGAAACATTTCATAGACTTTATATTACCCTAATCTACATGTTTGTATGGCAAAAGTTCGAGACGCGTTTTCTGGTTAATTACGCAGGGTTGAATGTTGTCTCTTTCAGAGCAAGGAAAACTGATGCCGCAAAACAAAATGGTGCAAAACAAAGGAGGGGTTTTCATTAGAATTCACCGATAT
This sequence comes from Saccostrea cuccullata, assembly GCF_032062105.1. Taxonomy (NCBI): domain Eukaryota; kingdom Metazoa; phylum Mollusca; class Bivalvia; order Ostreida; family Ostreidae; genus Saccostrea; species Saccostrea cuccullata. The sequence continues at coordinate 17,541 of NW_026928637.1, read as the reverse complement.
TTATTCATGGACATTTGAGGCGTATAAGCTTGTCGCCATCTTGGACTAGGGTAACGCACTTTACCCTAGTCCGTTTCGTACACAGTGATGAGGTCAAAATATTACTTAATAGAATTTCAAATTTTTACCATATCTTTAGATCATTTTGGTAAAATCGACGGCTAACACACACACCATTCTATTCAAATTATTTATTGATTCACCAAACATGTTGGCATACAACCATCTTATATATGCAAAAAGACAAACATACATACATACATGCATGCAAGTGTATGGATCAGCGAAGTCAACTATGCAGTGGTTTACAACTTGAAGATTAAACAATCACTTATGGTATGGACAGTGATGAACTGATATTTATGCATTAATATATATACAATTGCGCTATATTTTTGGAACGCAATTCAAAACATTCATATAAAAATTCACATAGCCTTCTAGAATGAACTGCATTGTCAGGATTATACAGTACGTACTTTACACTGATGATTTTCTTTCAACGTGTTATCATTTAAGTTACAGATGTTCAAAGGAGAATATTTTCCCCCAAATCTTAACATATAGGACAGTCATAACATTATATGAACAGGGACGTAGCAAGGGGGGGGCACTTTTTGCCAACAATACTTTTACTATTAAATATGTTCATTGAAAGACTGGTTGCCCCCCCCCCCCCCACTTTATAGTAAAGTAAAGCAATATGAAGGAAATATAGTATTGTAAGCTTTAAAAATGGATATTGAAAGGAATTGGTAGTGAAAAAAGTTTGCCTCTCCCCCCCCCCCCCCCCCCCCCCCCCCCCCCCGAAATAGGATTTTCGACTTTGGGAAATTTTCCTCTTTTTTTTTTTTTTTTTTTTTTTGCTTGTCAACTTTTTCAGGGAAGTAAAAAAAAAGTCGGCGGCTGCCCCCCCCCCCCCACTTTCAAAATCGGTGCTACGTGCCTGATGAAATGTTTTTTTTACTTTCTACAACAATTAAATTTTACAAAATTGACAAAAAAAATCTTTTTGGTTACAAGGCTTTGAATATCTGCCTATTTCAATTTCTGAAGGATGTAAAGAAATTCACAGTTATGTTAATTTAGAACGTTCAGCTTTATTAATTGGAAATTTCAAGTAGTTCATAATCCTTTCTAATTTCAATGACTGAAAATTAATAATTTACCACATTTAGAGAATTCAATGTTTTGAATTTGCAAATTGACCATTTTTGATGTAAAAAATGCTTCAAGCAGATGCTAAACCAATCTCTCACCAAAGGGCGGTTTTTGAGTCCACCCTCCCGGTGACAAGGGTCTAATTTCCATATGTACGGATTGACCAGAAACCGTCAGCAATAACAGGTGCGTTGCATTGTTTAATGGCGTCGGTTCTACATTCTTGGTCAATTTGTACTTTCATATTTTGGTAGTTATAGAGACGAATTTATCATGAAACGTTCCCAAGAACGGGATATGTCACCAAGGGCCCTGAAGAGGTCACGATATCCAGGCCCTGAGTACGAAATTATGAGAGAAAAGTCTCCAATGGCCGATTACGACCGAAGGGATCTTCGATGCAGTCCACCAGCTAGAAGCCGTGACATGAAACTCAAGTACTATCACGATGAAGTAAGAACAAGATACCGTGAAGACGATTATCCAATAAGTAGGACAGAGGTGAAAACTCCTGAATATAGATCTCTTTGCTTAAGTAATATTTCAAGTAAAATTCCAGATCATGTACTGAAAGACGCCTTGTACAGAGAATTTAAAAAATATGGCGAATTCAACGTAAACATTACTTACAGTGGTGAAATGCGTGTAGCTTACATAAATTTCCGCTATCCTGAGGATGCTAGGGAAGCAAAACATGCAAAGCAAAATAAGATGATACTTTTTGAAAGAATTGTTGTTATTGATTCAGTTTATCCTAAAAAGCACCACACAACACCAGGAACGATGCCCACTTCCAACTACGGTCGTTCAAATGAAATGTTTAGTTACCCAAGTAGCAGCAGCAGTAGGAGAAGCTCACCCCCATTTCAACAAAGGAGAAACTACCACCAAATGCGATCACCTGATATTGATTTGCCGCCACGGAAAGAATTTTCTTCAAGTTACAGTACTCCTGGAGGAGGGGGTACTAGAAGAGCTCCAAACGAAAAGTTTCCTTATCATCTGGATCATGTACCACCAGAGGATGATGACAAGGCAACAAGAACTCTTTTTGTTGGAAATCTTGATTACAACATTACTGACGAAGAATTAAAAGAAGTCTTCACAAAGTATGGGTTTCTTGAAGAAATAGATATTAAGAGACCTCAACGGGGTCAAGGCAATGCATATGCATTTATCAAATTTATGAACCTTGACTATGCACACAGAGCTAAAGTAGAGATGTCAGGACAATATATTGGTCGATTTCAGTGCAAAATTGGATATGGAAAAGTAACTCCAAGTACTTGTATTTGGGTTGGAGGCTTAGGTCCATGGGTGACTCATCAAATGCTTGAGCGTGAATTTGACAGGTTTGGAATTATTGAACGGATCGAATGGCCACAAGGGAAAAGCTATGCTTATGTATTGTATGATAACATAGATGCTGCTCAGGCTGCGTGTTCAGAAATGAGAGGGGCTCCACTTGGAGGACAAGACAGACGTTTACGCATTGATTTTGCTGATGTCAGTCACATAACAAACACACCAAAACCTTTGGAAATTAAAACAAATGAAAGTGGTAGAGGATATCAAGGAAGCAATTGGAAGCCACCACATGAAAGGAGGGATGATACTAGAAGTATAGACGGTACCTTTAAAAGTTCAGACCATCGAGATGATCGCAGACGTTATGAAGACTTTGATGTTAGAGTTCCTGATGTACAGTACAGGAGACCAAGAACACCAGAGGGTTCAGAGGATCGAAGACGCAGAAGAAGCCCTGATAAATATGACTTGCAACTGCAAAACAGAGATAATAGAAAATTGGGCAGAAATTCAGATGATGACTTTGAACTAGAAGGATGCAGACGAGATACACGAAGATTATCAGTTGAGAAAGAGTATTCTGATTTGGAGGAAGTTGAGAACATAAATGAAATGGTGAAATGTCTTCCAGTGGCATGGAATGGTGGAATTCTTTTAAAAAATAGTGCCTTCCCTGGAAGGATGCATGTTGTTAGTGGGGACGTCACAATTGTTGATACATTGATGAGAGATCCAACAACTACAGAAACACCAATGCTGAAAATAAAGCAAAGGCTGCGCCTTGATCCACCAAAACTAGATGATGTAGGAAGAAGAGTATTAGCAGCAGGTCGAAATGGTCATTGCATTCTCCTAGCTATGCCAAGTACACTCCCAAACTGGGATGATTCTGCTATTCAGCAAAGACCTCTGAAGAATTTAGTGACTTACCTTCGACAAAAGGAAGCAGCTGGAGTTATCTCTCTTCCACCTTATGAGACAAAAGACAAAGAAAATGTGGGAGTTCTGTATGCTTTTCCACCATGTTCATTTGGGTATGAATTTTTACTGAAAGCAGCCCCTCGTCTGCCACAAGAACCAGTTCAAGATGATTACTTGATTGTTGTTGTCATAAGAGGTACTGTGTAAATCAGATATGTATTGTAACAAATGTAATAGAACTGATTTTTAAAATCAATAATTATTTGTTTATAGAAAATTTAGGAATATAATTTTGTGTGGTTTAATTTGTAAATACCACCTTTTTTAAACATTGTATTCTTGTATTTAACAGAAAAACCATTTGGTCTAAATAATATGGCATTTTATGTTTTGAGATAAATTGCTGATTGAAGATGGTGAAGTCTCACTTTGGATCAAGAACAATTTGAATTTTTTTTAAAAACAGTGTTGGTGTTTTTCCACATCATTTTCATATGAAATATATTGTATACCAAGTAAGCTTATTGCTTTGTTCATAACTTTTTTCTTATTAATGAAAAAATAATGTTTTTTTTTTTTATCGAACTAAGTTATATCAAAAATGTCAAAAATAGTGTCTGTTTTTTTTAATACAAAAAAGAATAAATTACATGGTAATACACAGATTTTGTGAGATTTTATAATTGCCATCTTAGTACAATTATACTATTGAATGAGGAATCATCTGAATAATTATGAAGCATAAGATGTTATTTATTAATTAATGTAAATAATTGTAAATCCTTCAATCTATGTTTTGTACTTGTCACAAGTTTTTACAAGAAAAAAATCTGATGTATCTGGGGCAATATTTTCAGAATTCAGTGTGACAGGAAGAGCCAAGAAAATTATCTATCTTTATTTTTTTTTACAATACTATTAGATAAAAATACATTGTACTCAAGTTTTGACTCATGGTATTCCAAACCATTTTATGAAAAGTTAATTTATTATCATAAAATACCATTTTAGCAGAATGAATACTGTATGCATAATTAAAGGTCTTTTAAGTATGTCTGAAAAAGGACATAAATATCTTTTTCAACTTGAAATTTTTTTACTGAGTGGAAATTCTTCAGTATCAAGAAACTTTATTGCTGAGAGTGTTGACCTGATGCAATGCCCGAAAACAACATATTATTTTTTTCTCCTGGACTTATGTAAAATAGTAGATTTTAATGTGAGTAGTTTATAATTGTGCAAACTAAATTCAGTTTCAAAGTACACATAAACATTTCCATAATATTGTCATAAATGTATGTCTTTTTATGTGCAAGAATTTTTTTCTTACAGAGTGAAATTGGTAATTTTCATCTAACATGCAAAATGGCACATTTTTGCTTATGTGGAAACCTTGCATATATGTGATATTTAAAAAAAGAAACAAGAAGGAACTTCTGCATTGTACAGCAGACACATCATTTTTTTACTTGCAGTGCATATTACTTCAGCATTTTTAAGTTAACTTTAGGTGCATTTTTTTTTAAAATAATAATTTCAGATCTTGAAAACGCTTTTCAATCAAAACCTAAATTAATTACATTACCATTTTGTTGTGATTTATATTTTTTTACAGCATTATAGACGACGAGAAGATTTTTATTTAACAGGTATGTATGCTTGTCTGCTTTTCATTTGTAAGTAATTAAAATTTATATAAATGTAATATTATATTTAAAAAGAAGTTTTTATTAAACGTTCTCTGTTTTTGTTTTCAGATAAATCCAAGTTGATACAAAATAAAATGTGGAATAAAAACACTGGAATCTGTGTAGCTTTGTGGTCAAAATATGTGCAATAAGTTGACATCTGACTTGATACTAAATATCTATTGTGAATTATGAAAGTGTGTGATGTGAATAGATGACATGTTTTAAGTGATACGCAGATCAACAATAGGAATGGAGAGGGGATTGTCTGAAAAGTTATGTTGATGTTTTCAAGTGAATTCCAAATAATCGGAAATTGTGTTGGAAGAACTGATCAGAAGTGTAACATTTTTAGCCCATCTGCACATTCAGTTCAAAATCTCCTAAAGGACTTCATGTTTTGGAATATATCCTGTTTTGTTTAAATCTGCAAAATGATGATTTCAGTGATGTGTTTTGTGTGAATTTATTTTAACCCTATATAATATAGTTGGTAGCAAGAAATAAACCATGTGAAAATAAACAAAAACCATTGTTTTTCAGATACGCTGTTGAAAAAGTGCAGAGTAGTAGTGAAATCAGGCATATCAGTATTTGTTGCTAAAGTATATGGAAGATTCCTAGGGATGCATTCTGTTTCATTGTTATGTGCTGTGCTTGTGGTATTAAAATTTAATCAGATTCTAGTGTTGCATGAAAGCTCCAAATACACAGTTTTTGCAATTAAAATTCATAATTTGTGCACATTGCAACCAATTCTGAAGTGGAATTCATTATCTTCCTTCATGCGGTGTAGAAGATGGAGCACATGTTGTTTTACGTGTGTCTTGGTGCAATATGGTGTAAAAGTGATGGTGAAATAAAGAAAAAAAGTTGTGAACAGGAATGCAACTTGGTGATGACTAATTGCATTTGGTGTGTTTGTATCAAAATTAAACAAGTCTTTTACAAAAATACTAAGGGCAGGGCCGTCTTGTTTGGTGTTTGAAAGGTGTCTTATCGGTTATCTTACAGTGAGTAAAATGTGCCCAAAGGGAAATCAGTTTGTGACGGGAAAAACGGAGGAAAACCTATCGGATGTAGATGTGATATACTGAATGTGTAGTCTTGTTTTTCTGGAAGAATTTGAAAGTACTCCACGTGCACTTTATGACTAATTAGGAATTCGCTATTATAATTCACTGTAAAGTGCTACGAAAATGTGAGGGAAGTGTGTATTTCGACCCGCCTGCTTCATGAGAGTGCCTTTCACTGTGAGCGAAGATATCCTTCACACTTTTTCCATCTCCAGTGCTTCTTAGCCTAGATATGACAGAATTTCCCACTCTGAAGCAGAATTCTCATTCTCAAGAAGCATCATCACAATAAGTTATATAATGCAAGCCCCCAAATGTAGTGTACCATTTTAGCTCACCTGAGCCGAAGGTTCAAGTGAGCTATTTTGATCAAAAGCTCTTTGTCCGTTGTCTGACGTCGTTGTAAACTTTTCACATTTTCGTCTTCTTCCCAAGAACCAGTTGGCCAATTTCAACCAAACTTGCCACAAAGTATCCTTGTGTGAAGGGGGTTCAAGTTTGTTCAAATGAAGGGCCACGCCCGCTTCCAAGGGGGAGATAACTCTGAATTAGTGTTAAATTAATAGTTTCTTTTAAAAATCTTCTTCTCAAGAACCAGTGGGCCAGGAAAGATGAGACTCATGTAGAAGAATCCTCTGGTAGTGAAGATTCAACATAGACGTCGGTAGCAAATTGAAGGGGGGGAGGCTAAAGCACCAAAAAAGGTAAACCCCAATTTTCAATGCCTAGATTATGTCTATTTTTGCAAAAAAAAGGGGGGCTAAGCTCCACATACCCCCCCGGCCCCCCCCCCCCCCGGTCCCGACGCCTATGTTCAAGTGTGTTCAAATCATGACAAGAATTGGTTAGAATTTATTTTGTTTAAATTATGACTAATCAGAATAGAGGAGCCAATGAAGTGGATCAAAAGAAAGGAATATAAATTTTGAACAATAAACAACAAAGTCATAATGTGTCATATTAATTCAAAAGCATTCTTAGGAAGTGTAGATTTAAGTTTGTTTAAATACCCCTCCCAGTCCTCCTTCGAACCCGTATTTAAAAATATTTAAACGTTACAATACTGAACTGATTTTTTGCTTTTACCTAGCTAGTTGCTAAGGTGAGCGATGTGGCTCCTGGGCCTGTTGTTTTGGTTTTTATACTTCTGCAAGAACAACTAGGCTTTAATTTGACCTATTTTAGGCTCACTAGTCCACTTCGAACATCAGTTCATTGTAAAAATAATAGTCAAAAGAGAAAATTCATTTATCATTTATGTGATTTATCATTTTGTCCGTAAGAGAAAGGTAACTGAGGTAAGCTTTGTCACCGATACAGAAACACCCGAACAATAATTTGACAAATGTTCGCAGGACCAAAGGGTGGGTTATTCAGAGACACAGGGCCAGAATAGCATTAAATTTTTTGCCCCCCCCCAAGTAAGCTTTTTAGCTCTCCTAGCCAAAGGCTTAATGGGCTAATGTTATGGCCATTTGTGCGGTGTGCGTAAACTTTTTAGCTGACCGAACGGAAATATCTGATCAAAATTTGTCTGTTGCCGTCGTCGTCGTAAACTTTTCACATTTGAAATCATCTTCTTTTCAAGAACCACTGAACCAATTTCACCACACTTGCCACAAAGTATCCTTGGGTGAAGAGGATTCAAGTTTTTTTTAAAAAATGAAGGGTCAAGCCTTCTTCCAAGGGGAGATAATTATGAATAAGTGATAAATTATCGGTATCTTTTAAAAATCTTCTCAAGAACCAATAGGCAGTGAAAGATGAAACTCGTGTGGAAGCATCCTTATGAAGTATAGATTCAAATTTGTTCACATCATGACCCCTGGGGGTAGGATGGGGCCACAATGGGGTATCAAAGTTTAACGTAGGAATATAAAGGGAAATATTTAAAATGTTCTCAAGAACCACTTGGCCAGGAAATATGAAACTCATGTAGAAGCATCCTCCGGTAGTGAAGATTCAAGTTTGTTCAAATCATACCCCCAGGGGTAGGGTGCGGCCACAATGGGGTATCAAAAAGTAATGCAGATTTTTAAATTTGTTCAAATCACCAGATCGAGAATAGAGGAGCCATTAAGTAGATCATTACAAATTAAGGAATATAAAGGCTATATCAATAAAAATGTTCATCTTATAAACAGCAAAGCTATTATTTTTCAAATCAATTCTAAAGCATTCTTAGGAAGTGTAGATTTAAGTTTTTTTCAAACACCCTCCCCTCCCCCGAACCCACTTATAATTTATTTAAACTTTTTAAATACTGAACTGATTATTGCTTTTACCTAGCCAGTTGCTCAGGTGAGCGGTTTGGCCCCTGAACCTCTTGTAAGAATATGGGTTATGAGTCAAGAGCCCCATGGCCATTTTTTTTAAAAATTGTCACAGAGCTGTGTCCTCGACACAAGGACCCCCATTAATTAAAACTTTAGGAAGTGACCCTTAAACAAGGGGAGATAATTAGGAAAATAAAACTCAAAGTACTGCTTGCTAAAAATCTTGTCAATAACCACTGGGCAGAATATCCCCAAACTTACACAAAAAGACGAGGATATGTTGAAGATAGAAAATTGTTCAAGCATCACCCTGGGGCAAAGGGCGTGGTCTCAAGGTCACTTTAAAGTTGACGAAAAATATCTTTATTAAAATGTTGATATTTTGCTTACTATGCGGATAAGATCTTGTCAGTTGATGCGTCTTGGGACGTTATACGATTACTCAAAAGTAGGACACGGTGATCTACTGTTTGAATTTTGCATGCATTTTTTTTTCACTTTGATTTAGAGGCATATTTTGAACATTTTAAAAGCTATAATCATCAAAGTCGATGTATCTTGAGACCTCAAAGTAGGTTAAAGTGACCTCCTTTTTTAGTTTTCTGGCTAATCTTTTTGAAAACATGAATGATCATTATTTCAAATACTTAGAGGTTTTAGAATATTCAAACATTGGGGTTGATGCATCTAGGGGTCTTTAAATAGATTGATCAAAAAGTAGGTCACAATTTCCAATTTTTTGAATTTTGCAGACATTCGTTTTCAAATTGTTTTAGAGGCATATTTTGAAGATCTTAAGACCTAGGATAATCAAACTTTGAAAATTGATACATCTTGTGTACTCTTAGAACGTCAACTGAAAAGTAGGTCACTCCATGACCTACTTTTGCATTTTTTTGACTGTATTTAAATATACCCGGTACTAATTAGATAATCATCGATCTTTGTCATTTGATGCATCATGGGTCCTCGGAGGTCGCGACTTAAAATGTCACCCTTACCAACGTTTGAAATATTATGACTTTTAAAAAAATATTCCAGGTACTAATTTGCCTAGAATCCCCAAACTATGCCAGTCAATGCATCTTCGGTCCTCAAAGACCTTCAATTTAAATTAGGTTACTGTGACCTACCTTTTGAAATTTAATGGCTATATTTAAATATTGCTGGGACTTATTGACTTAGAATAATCAAACTTTTTGTCAGTTGATGTATCTTAAATCCTAAAGCTCAAGAATCTTAAATGAGAGGGTATCAACTGACAGCTTTTGAATATATTTATCTATTTTAAAGTAAAGGCCCAATTGGTTGAGACTGGCTAAGTCATTTTTCGTAAATATTGTTCGTCATGTAGTACTAGTAATTAGTTCAAGCCGAGAACAGGGATCTGGGTTATCACTTCGATGTGCCTATACTAATCAAGGACACGTCCGACATTTATAACGTTTATAAGAAATATATAGTAGATGAGAAAGCTAAAAGGAGTTCAAGCTTAATTATAAAATAAACTAAGATACTGGTACTTGTGCATCTAACTCGTTAATTCATTGTAAGCCATACCTAACATATCTATTTATTACTCTTTATTTTACTTTAATTTTATATAAAACCGTTTATTTAGTCATTGACTGTTCTGTTTTTACTGTTATGAAAAAATAAACATTCAATAAATTATCTTTTTTATTTAAAAAAAAGGTAAAATACGGCTGAATCCAAGTAGGATGAAGACTATAATTTAAGAAACACAATTCACACATATTTTTTTATCCCTAATTGTCAAATGTGTTTAAAACAGAAAGCGAAAATGTTATGCTCTTCTCTCAAGTTAAAGGTAGCCTTCACCTGAACTGATGACGTAGTAACCCGTGCTGCAACAGAGAGTGAAGATCATCCTTTAAGGTAGCCTTCACATGAAATGATGACGTAGTAATCCGTGCTGCAACAGAGAGTGAAGATCATCCTTTAAGGTAGCCTTCACCTGAACTGATGACGTAGTCACCTGTGCTGCAACATAGCTGTATAGATCATCCTTTAAGGTAAGGTAGTCTCCATCTGAACTGATGATGTGTAGTCACCCCTGCTGCAACAGAAGTGAAGATCATCCTTTAAGGTAGTCCTCACCTTAACTGATAACGTAGTCTCCCTTTCTGCACCAGAGTGTGTATCATCCTTTAAGGTAAGGTAGTCGTAGTCACCCGTGCTGCACCAGAGTGTGTATCATCCTTTAAGGTGCGGTAATTTTCACCTGATTGATGATGTAGACACCCGTTCTGCAACAGAGTGTGATGATCATCCTTTAAGGTAAGGTTGTCTTCATCTAAACTGATGACGTAGACACCCGTTCTGCGACAGAATGGGATGATCGTCTTTAAGGTAAGGTTGTCTTCATCTAAACTGATGACGTAGACACCCATTCTGCGACAGAGTGGGATGATCGTCTTTAAGGTAAGGTAGTCTTCATCTAAACTGATGACGTAGACACCCGTTCTGCGAACAGAGTGGGATGATCGTCTTTAAGGTAAGGTAGTCTTCATCTAAACTGATGACGTAGACACCCGTTCTGTGACAGAGTGTGATGATCGTCTTTAAGGTAAGGTAGTCTTCATCTAAACTGATGACGTAGACACCCGTTCTGCGACAGAGTGTGATGATTGTCCTTTAAGGTAAGGTTGTCTTCATCTAAACTGATGACGTAGACACCCGTTCTGCGAACAGAGTGGGATGATCGTCTTTAAGGTAAGGTAGTCTTCATCTAAACTGATGACGTAGACACCCGTTCTGTGACAGAGTGTGATGATCGTCTTTAAGGTAAGGTAGTCTTCATCTAAACTGATGACGTAGACACCCGTTCTGCGACAGAGTGTGATGATTGTCCTTTAAGGTAAGGTTGTCTTCATCTAAACTGATGACGTAGACACCCGTTCTGCGACAGAATGGGATGATCGTCTTTAAGGTAAGGTTGTCTTCATCTAAACTGATGACGTAGACACCCATTCTGCGACAGAGTGGGATGATCGTCTTTAAGGTAAGGTAGTCTTCATCTAAACTGATGACGTAGACACCCGTTCTGCGACAGAGTGTGATGATTGTCTTTAAGGTAAGGTAGTCTTCATCTAAACTGATGACGTAGACACCCGTTCTGCAACAGAGTGTGATGATTGTCTTTAAGGTAAGGTAGTCTTCACCTAAACTGATGACGTAGACACCCGTTCTGCGACAGAGTGTGATGATTGTCCTTAAGGTAAGGTAGTCTTTATCTAAACTGATGACGTAGTCACCCATGTTGCACCAGAATAAGATGATCGTCTTTTAAGGTAAGGTAGTCTTCACAAAAGGAACATCCTAATATGCTGAAAAATATGCACGCAAACATGTCCATGCTTTGGCAGTTATTTTTTCCTCATGTAATTGCAATGCATGGGTAATATTTGTCGTGTAATTAAGCGACTGAAAAATTAGACACCACACTTGCCACAAAGCATCTTTGAGTGAAGGGAATCTAAGTTTATTCAAATAAAGGGCAACGCTCTCATTCAAGCGGAGAGAATTAACAAATGGTGAAAATTTGGTGGCATGTTTTAAAAAAGAACCACTGGGTTGGGAAAGATAAAACTAATATTGAAATATCCTCAGGTAGTGTAGATTCGTTAAAATCATGACCCTGGAGGGTAGGGTGGGGCCACAATGGACGATCAAAATTTTACATATAAAAAATCTTTAAAAAATTTCTTCTCAACAACAGCAAAGCCATGATTGGTCATACTACTAGTAACTATTTAGAAACATATCTTCAGGTAGTGTAGATTCAAGTTTGTTCCAATCATCACCTCCAGGGGTAGGGACGATCTAATTTTTACATACTAGGAATATGAGGAAAACTCTTTTAAAATCTGCTGATGAAGAACAACGAAGCCTTGATTGGTCATATTTATAGGAAAGCATCCTCAGGTAGTGTAGATTCAAGTTTGTGCAAATCATGACCCCCGGGGGTAGGGTGGGGCCACGATGGATGATCAAAGTTTTATATAGGAATATACAGCTGCATAGGAAAAATCATTAAAAACTTTTTCTGAAGGACAGCAATTATGACCAATCATGCTAATATGACCAATCATGGCTTTATGGGTCATATTTATAGGAAAGCATTCTCAAGTGTAGATTCAAAATTTGTTCAAATCATCACCCCCGGGGGTAGGGTGGTCACAGTGGACAATTAAATTTTACGTAGAAATTCATAGGAAAGATCTTTTAAAGTTTTCTGATAAATATCAACATAGCCATGGTTGGTCATATTTATAAGTAAGGGTCCTCAGGTAGTGTAGATTCAAGTTTGTTTCAATCACGACCACCGTTGATAGGGTGGGGCCAAAATGAGAGTTCAAACTTGTAGGGAAAAAGCCACAGTATTTCAAATATGTAAGCATCCTTAGTAGAATCAAGTTAATTCAAATCATACCCCCTTCGGTTTTTTAGGGGGAAGTCAGGACCGCGTGCATTTAAACTTTTAAAAACTTGATTAATTTTTGCTATTTTCCTAACCACATTGCTCAGGTGAGCGATGTGGCACATTGGCATCTTGTTTAGGAAATATAAAATTTCCTTCTTCGCTGCTTACTTAATCTTCAATATCTGGATATTTTGGCCAACTTTTAGAATAGTATTTTTTTGCCAATCCAGACTCTGTATAAAAAATATTGTATCTGTAGGTAGGTTAATTATTGCTAAAATTATTTTTTTAAAATTATTTTTCAGAGCACATGAAAATAATTGCTTTCAGGAGGTTAAAAAAGTTTTGAGTCGGGGCGTTTTACCCAGTCGGGCAGGAGAGGGCAACCAAATAAGTTTTCGAAGATCATGGCTTTGTACTTTCACTCTTACCAGTGCGATAAAAATTGATTTCCGCATTTTTTGAAGGTTTTTAAGAATTTTAAAGAATTTTGACGCAGGTATAGTGCATGTGGAAACGCACTTTGAATTTTTTTTTTACCCTCATCAAGAAAGAGAAATTTAAGATAATTTTAGCATACATGTAAAAACAACACATTTTAGTAATATCTAAAATTTTACATCGTAGACGGCCACTTTGATTTTTAAACATATTTTTTCCAGAAAATTGTTCTCTTTAAAAGGTCACATCTTTTGTAGTTCTGAATACATCCTTTGAATTTATGCTATCTGGCGATGCTTCCGTATAAATACTTAAGAAGTAATAAATAAATACTAAAGAAGACTTAACAAGCAGTAATTTGCAAATTTTTGAATTTTTTTATCAAATGATTTTCAAAAATGAATCCAATATGGCTAAAACTCACTTTTAAAAAAATCTGAAATTTGGTAAATGTGTTAAATGTTTATCTTTCAACTGTATGATGAACAGTTACAAACCCTTAAAACTCCATAATATTGCCAATTATTGACACAATATTACCTCTTGACTTATCTTGATAAAATAAGCTTAATCGGGGTGGTCGGCGGTTTCAGGTAAGCTAGAAGGTGAAACAAAACTAGAAATATGTCCATAGGACATGAATGCCCCGCCGAGGATATATTAGTAAAGCAACATAACACTTTGTATGTGTATAAAATTTGATCAGAATATCTTGAATAGTGATGCAGCTGAATTGCTTGTTTGGAAAATAAAGGTCAGATCCCGCATCCGAAGCAAGTCTGGTAGTGTCCATCCCTAGATGCATCATCCTTGCAAGTTTGGTTCACGTAGGGCTTATAGTTACTAGGGAAGAAAAATGTAGGTCAAATCCAGCATCCGAAGCAAGTCTGGTAGTGTCCATCCCTAGATGCATCATCCATGCAAGTTTGGTTCACGTAGGGCTTATAGTTACTTGGGATTGAAAATATAGGTCAGATTCAGCATCCGAAGCAAGTCTGGTAGTGTCCATTCCTAGATGCATCATCCATGCAAGTTTGGTTCAGGTAGGGCTTTTAGTTACTTGGGAATGAAAATATAGGTCAGATCCAGCATCCGAAGCAAGTCTGGTAGTGTCCATCCCTAGATGCATCATCCATGCAGGATTGCTTCAGATAGGACTTATAGTTACTAGGGAATAAAGATATAGGTCAGATCCAGCATCCGAAGCAAGTCTGGTAGTGTCCATCCCTAGATGCATCATCCATGCAAGTTTGGTCCAAGTAGGGCTTATAGTTCCTTAGGAATGGACCTGCTCCAAAAACTTGAACCTGGTCACTCATCTGGAAAATGTAGGTCTGATCCAGCATCCGAAGCAAGTCTGGTAGTGTTCATCCCTAGATGCATCATCCGTGCAAGTTTGGTTTGTGTAGGGCTTTTAGTCCCTTGGAAATGGACCTGCTCCAAAAACTTTAAGCTGGTCACTCGTCTGGAAAATGTAGGTCAGATCCAGCATCCGAAGCAAGTCTGGTAGTGTTCATCTCGCGATGCATCATCCGTGCAAGATTGTATCAACATGTGAAGTTTGATAACACCATATTGAATGGTATGTTTAAAACTGAGCTAAACACTAATTTAAGAAAAGTGAAGTCAAGGTCAAAGGAAAGGTCAAGGTCAAAAAATGCTGATGCAGTTGCATAGCTCTCATCAATATCTATCAGCATATGAAGTTTGATGAAAATATCTTGGATAGTTTCTTTGAAACTTAGCTTTGAACAGAGCTAAACGCAAAGTGTGACAGAAGGACGGAAGGACGGAAGACGGACATGACAAACACTATATGCCCCGGCCATATTCATGGCGGGGCATAAAAATCTGCTTAAAATTTGGACCCTTATCGAGAAAGAGAAGACAGGTAGAAGGACCCTCAGCCCATTTCTATACCTTTCCTACCCAAAAGTATATGTATCCACATTTTTCTCCAAAAAAAAAAATTAACGTAAAATAAGGGGGGATATGCTTTCCTAAAAAATAGTACCGTATAAGTAGAATTTTTAGCGAGGATTTGATTTTGGCAGTTTTAGCGAGGGTTCTGAGGTCGCTAGCTTCTTTAGAAGACATATTTTAACTCGCTAAAATTACATTTCGCTAAAAATTAAATACTAGTTTTTAAGGACAAATCGCTAAATTTGGGTCTCGCTAAAATTTCCACTTATATGGTAACACACCCTCTTGTATGATAGAAGAGAGGCTCAAGGACCATGCAGCTGATCTATATGCAACAAAAGCCAATTAAACTTTGTCCAAAGTAACTTTATAAAATCAAATACACACATACAAATCAAAATTAAACAGATAAAATTAAGGAGTTTCAATCCTCAGCTTTTGGCCTGGACCTTTATTTCTAAACAAGAGGCCCAAGGGCCACATCGCTCACCTGAGAACATCTACTAGAAAAAAGCACATATCAGATCAAAACTGAAAGTTTACTGGGGGGGGGGGGGGCTTGAATTTTAACCCTCCTGGGTGTCATGATTTGAACAATGTAGAATCTACAATACCTGAGCATGACTCCATATAAATAGAAAAATATCACTAATCATGGCTTTGAAGTTCTTGAAAAGATTTTAAAAGGTTTCCCTATATATCCTTATGTGCAACTTTGGTCAGCCATTTTGGGCCCAAAACTAGCCCCAGAGGTCATGATTTGAACAAGCTTGAATCTTCACTAACTGAGGATGATTCCACATAAGTTTCGTCTTTCCTGGCCCAATGGTTCTAGAGAAGAAAATTTTTAAAGTTTTTCCTATATATTCCTATGTAAAACTTTGGTCAGCCATTTTGGCCCCACCCTAGCCCCGGGGGTCATGATTTAAACAAACTTGAATCTACACTACCTGAGGATGATTCCACATGAGTTTAATCTTTCCTGGCATAGTGGTTCTTGAGAAGATTTTTAAAGATTTTTTCTATATATTCCTATGTAAAACTTTGGTCAGCCATTTTGGCCCCACCCTAGCCCCAGGGGTCATGATTTGAACAAACTTGAATCTACACTACCTGAGGATAATTATGTTCCCCAAACGAAGTTGGGGAACATATTGTTTTTACTCTGTTTCTTATTAAGGTCTTCCGTCTTCACGGAAGACCTTATAGTGATTGTATTGTTTCTTATTATACCCCCCGCTTGAAAAGCGGGAGGGTATATAGTAATCGTTAATTCCGTCCGTCTGTACGTCTGTCCGTCCGTCCGTCCGTCTGTTACGCTTTAGGGTACCCATCTCTTATCCGCAACTCCTCTTATACCACTGAGTGAAATTTAATGAAACTTTCACAGAATCTTTATTACATATTGCCATTGTGCACCTCCTATTTTACTTTTTGATCTGACACATATTTTGGGTGTCCCGGCCACGGCAAAACATGGACTTTGTCATCAGTTATAACAATATGGGAGGCGGGGGGTATCATTTGGTGAGCTCATTGCTCACAGTACCTCTAGTTATTAAGGTCTTCCGTTTTCACGAAAGACCTTATAGTGATTCTACTGTTTCTTATTAAGGTCTTCCGTCTTCACGGAAGACCTTATAGTGATTCTACTGTTTCTTATTATTATTAAGGTCTTCCGACTTCCTTCGGAAGACCTTATTGTTATTCGTCTGTTTTTTATTAAGGTCTTCCGTCTTCAGCGGAAGACCTTCTTGTTATTCTTAGGTTTCTTTTTCACTTTTATTATTATTATTATTATTCTTTTTTTTCTTACCGATTTTGTGCACGCGATTTCTCAAAAACGGCTCGATGGATTTCAACGAAACTTTCAGGACTTATGTAACATTACTTGAACCTTATGCATTTTTTTCTGTTTTGCTGACGTCACTTCCGGTTTGGAAATATTGCCGATTATATGAATTTTAAAGGGTCAGGTTGTCTCCAGACTTTCTCAATAATGGCTCTAGATAGAAACATGAAACTTTCAGGTATGATAGACCAAAGTCTATAGATATGCGTAACGTCTTTTGTTTTTTCCGGAAGTACAGTACGTCGGCGCTAGCTATTGCTCGAAAAATGACAAATCGAAAATTTCAAAATTTTTAAACCTTTTCTACGATATCTTTTTACCTGTAAACATTTTGTTAATACATATAGAACAAAAGAAGTGTAAAATTTTAAGATCTTTCACACGATATCTTAAAAAAAGGGCTGGCCCCTAGATTTAAGGGCCTAGAGGGGCCGAAAGTTTTTCTTTC